>NC_048272.1:28035657-28335657 GCF_009762535.1 Notolabrus celidotus | reverse complement strand
TATTAACTGAAGTTACAGACTCACAGTATGCTGTCTTCTGTCCCAAGTTGTCCATTCACAGATGGGAGCATGGCTGGTTTGGTTGCCGAAGGGGGAGGGAGTTTAATTTTTTCTACAAATGGTCGATTCTCCTTTTTAGGGATCGGGTATGAAGTTACTGTCATACTCTGAGAGGAGACATTCGTCTGATTGTGTGCTAAATAGAAACTTTTGGGCGCCAAACTGGGGGTAGGTCTATGGTAGGAGTCTGGGGTGTCAGCCCCCTCCCCTCTTTCCATCCAGCTGGACTCAGAAGAGGAACGCTCCCGGACCTTTTTCTGGAAAGGAAGGAGAGAAAAATCACTATCAGGCATATACATATCCCTGTTCTCTGTTCAAAGTAATAAAAGAGGTCACTACCTTCACTCTATGTCGAATTCCTTTGGGCGGTGCTTCGCCCTCAAGGAACTTTCCTGTCTTGTATTCAAAGGTAGACATGTCAAGCTGACCCTGCAGCACTGAAATCAGTTCTACTCGGCTTCTCACTCGTTCTCCCTTTGGACTGTAAAGGAAACACAAAAATTTGAAATGACCTAAAACATCCTTTTATACAGTTACATGGACCCTGATGGCAGGTATTATAACAACATGTATAAGACCATTTGTAAGAATGTATATGGGCTATAACTTACAAGTCCTTGTCTTATTCATTTTACTGCAAACTAATCTATTAAACAATATATAACTCCATGACATGTCACACAAAAACAGCCAAATAAAATGTATGAAAAATCTGTTGTGTCCATCTGACTCACATTTTAAATCTTTAACAAATCGATGCATAGAATTTCAGATCTAAAATATGTTTTATATATATGTATATGAGCATTTTACTAGACTTTACATACCTTACGTAATATACATCTTTCTGGCCAATGCTACTGCCTGAGCGCCTAACCACTTCTTTGCGTTTCCATCCGTCTCCAAGTATTGGCCATTCGACCCATCCTTCATCAGGATGCGTTCGTTTCCGACGGGGGATAAGCAGCCTGAATAAAATAAAATTAATGAAAAAATTGAAAAACATGTTAGGTTTATCGATTGAGACAAAATTGCCAGCAGGTTTAGATGAGCTCATTTGAATCCCCTTTATTCAAATATACATCCTGTCACATACAATCAGAACATCAGTAAAGAGTCTTCGCACACATGCCACTCCACTGCCTGTACCATGATATACACATAGAGTGGTCTAGACCTCCTATGTTTGTAAAAGCGTCTTGGGATAACGTTTGTTGTGATTTGGCGCTATGCCAGTAAAGATTGATTAATTGATATGAAGATAATGATACACATGAACAAAACAATGACAATATATTCCAAAGACAAAGCAGTAATTTAAGACCACAGTTGGAGACACTATGAAACAAACAAGTTGATTAATTAATACATCTTATCACACTATCACAGCACATTACACTATCACAACATGACCACAGTTTGGAGTAAAGCAACATCATTCAACTTACCTATTCACTTTTCTAAGGGCCTTCTCCCCGCCCTCACTTCTTTCACTTTCTCCAGCAAGGCTCTCTTCCTCCAGTTCATTCCTACAATCGCTGCCCTCATCGTCATCCTCAAGTGGCTCAAACCAGTCTGTAGGAGGCTCTAAACCAGCGGTGTTAGTCTCATCCTTTACCTCTGCTGAGACTTCCTCTAATGTTCCTGAGGTGGGCTTTTCCTTTATATCCGAAACGTCTGGGGAAGCCAAGGGCTCCTGAGCCGGTGCTGCTGCCTCAGCGGGGGTTTCTGCTTGGCTTTTCTTCTCTGGGCTTTGTGCTGCATCTTCCTCCACATGCTCTCTGTCAGGGACAGGACTCTGAAGCAGTTCTTCATTCATTGATGCACCCTTATGTTTAGTGTTTGTTTTACCTGGGTGCAAATTAACTATCCTCTACAGTCGATCATGCATTTCCTTTAGATGTATTTAGTGACACACTGGCTATTGATCCAACCACATGACCTTGGCCTGTACGCTTTCAAATGTTCATGGACAGAGCCTGGAAGAAAAAGAGAATATTGTTGAGTTACTAAATGTACACACTGTAGGTCCAATGCAGCTTGATGCTTGTGGCTCATAATAACATAGAGTTGCAGACATTTGTTCTATTGCTTTCAATTACGCGACGGAAATGCCTCGATGATAGAAACATGAATGAATGGTACACACTGCATTTAAAATGATCCACAGCGCAAACTCACTGGAGGTCTTGATGTTTCAAATCTAATTCTCCACCAAAGAGTCGAAGCGTATCCAAGTTAATGAGCTGGATCTTCTACACAGCTAATGCTAACCAGACACAACGTTAGCAATACAAGCTAACCGGTGCTGTTGAAAGTGCTGGTTCCCTGGTGTTGTCGATGTTTTTTCAATATGTTATTTAGGCGACAACCCAGCATTGAGGAGGTAATACAGATTGCATTCGGTTGGTGAAACATTGAAAGGCTAGTGAAGCAGTATAGCTAAGATCAGTTAGCCATCGTTAGCCATAATAATATGTACGTTAGCCACGTTCAGCTAACGCGTTCCTCCTTTAAGTTCTGTGTATCGCCGTCATTCTACAGATGTTAGCGGTAAGATTGGACAAAACAGGACACACACCTTCAAGTTAAAGTTCCCCAGATGCCTAGCTCTCTTTTCACACTGGGCACCAGTTCACTTCACACGTACCCAGCTAGCTACCATGCATTCAGCTAGCATTGTCGGAAACGGTTGTTGGACTCGGGGTGGCTTGACACCAGGATGCAAATTCTCCTGGAACATGGATGTAGGATCTGACCCGGCCTACAGAGGGAGCTAAAACCACTACGGGAAGGACCATAGGGAAGGACTCAAACAATACTGACTGAACTACGGTGGCCCTGAAGGACAAAACAAATTTAGAAAAGATGAGACACTTTTACAAAGTTGGAGACAAATTTACATTTTGGAAAACATTTTTACATTTTATAAAACAAAATTGCATCAGCAAACACTTTACCAGTGCCAAAACAAATTTACATTTAGATCAACAAATTTACATTTAGATCAACAAATTTACAAAAGATGAAACACTTTAACAAAGTTAGAGACAATTTTACAAACCACGGAACACTTCTCCCATTAAAGCCTGATTTATACTTCTGCATTGAACCGCCAGCCTACGCCGGAGGTTCGCATAGCCACCGTACCTACGCGGAGCATAGACTGTAAATAAAAATGGACAGCGCTGCTCCGCCTCTTACCGTTGTACAGTTCTGAAGCCAAAAAATCCCGCTCCTGGGCGCAGCCATTGTGCAGCCAGAGCCTGTGAAGCCCTACAGCGTAGCGTCACAAGACGCTGTGTGTCCTTTAAAGTTTCCCTCTACGGCGGCTGTGAACGCCGGAAGTAAAACCCCGTTTTTTAACCTCTAATAACTAACGAAAAAGAAACTTTTCAGGAAAAAGAGGCCTTGAAGACAAAACAGTCAAATACTAACTTCATATCACCACAGCATACGGATGAGAGCAACATTTGTATGACATGTATTTATTTTTTAAAGTTTGACTGACAGATTTTTTTACCTCTACTGCAGCCAGCCACCGGGGGGCAGACACACTGCTGAAAGCTTCACCACCAGGGCCGTATCCGGCACGCTTGACGCAGAGGCCTTTCGCACGTAGCTGATGTGCACCTCCTCTAAAATGTAATTACCTGTAGGATCGACGTGGACCACAAGCCCTGTGATTGGTCCGCTCTGCGGCATTGTATTTCCCGCATTTACAGCACTTCTGGGATCCCGGACATCGGCTGCTCATCGGCTGTGTATTTCATCTCCTCCTCTCTATTCTTCATGTAATCATGTCTGTATGATAAACAGCAACATGCAGCTGTAGATTAACATAACACGCTCTGAATCACTGTGGAAAAGTAAACAGAGATTGTAGAGGGGCCGGAAACAGGCAACTGGCTATGAGAGAGCCCACACAGCCCTCAAGCGCTTCGGCGGTGAATTGCTGTGCCACGACGCACAAGTATGCGGTGCTCATGTCCTCGTGAGCCCCTGCTTCATAGGGGCGACGCAGAAGTATAAATCAGCCTTAAGTCTGACTCCTTTTAGCCAGACTCCGTTTTGCTTGAGGCTATGTGGTCTGAGGCTGTTTCATCCAAACAAACTAAATGACCCCTCACTCGATCACTTCTGGTATTTGGTACATTCCCTTTCTTTAAAAATGAAATGTTAATTTGTTTCAGAAATGGTAAAAGTGTTTAATCTTTTGTAAATTTGTTTTCTTAAATGTAAATTTGTTTTGGCCTTGGTTAAAGTGTTTTGCTGATGTAATTGTTTTTTATAAAATGTAAAAAAAATTATTTCCAAAATGTAAATTTGTCTCCAACTTTGTAAAAGTGTTTCATCTTTTGTAAATTTGTTTTGTCCTTCAGGGCCACCGTACTGAACAGTTGAAAACAGTACACTAGGACAGGGGTTCTAAAACTTTTTTGGCTTGTGTACCCCCTTTCAAAAAACATTTCAGCTAAGTACCCCCTTGTATGGCTTGCAAATAATATATTTTATGAATGAACATGCTCAATTTGGAAATAGTGCCCTATTTGATGTTGCATTGAAATACAACTTAAATTTTGTTGATGAAGTTGTTTTTAATCTGATTTTTTTTTTTATCAAACAGTCATCTCCTAATGACTAGGAGATGAATGTATGTCAGTCATCACCCTGACATGTAGATCACAACACTTCATGTCCTCCAGTTGTTCATTAAAAAAATGCATCATGTGTGAACACTCCTTATCAATAAAGTGTTTCCATCATACAACAGAGCAACATTCATGGGTTTGATTAGTTTGGGGGAAATTCTGAATAATTATTTAGATCATCATATTTTGAATTTTTACTACCTAGGCAAGGCAAGTTTATTTATAAAGCACCATTCATACAAAGAGCAATTCAAAGTGCTTTACACAGTTAAGACAAATTGCCTACAGCGAACAACAAATTGACACAGGTGCCTATCCAATAAACACAAGTGAAAACAGAAGGGAGTGAATTATCTTAGCCCACCTTGGACATCTTCGAGAGGTTTGGTTTCCTGCATAGACCGATGTTGTTATTCCTGTGTATTCTGTGCTGCAGATATCTCATCATCTGCTATGATACAAATCGTCTGTTCAACCACATCCCAAAGGAGTGATTTTTCTGGAAGAAGTCATCAGATGGAAGGCTGTGGTGTTAAAATTATGCTCAGTTGTTAATGAGGGGCGCAAAGTGTGCAAAGATTCCTCACATCAAACAGCCACAAGCCGCCTGAACTGTTGATGAAAGTCAGGATGGATCCATGCTTTCATGTTATGTACACCAACTTCTGACCCTGCTCTCCCAATGTTGCAGCACAAATTGACTCATCAGACCAGGCAACAATTTTACAATCTTCTAGCATACAATTTTGGTGAGCTTGTGTGAATTGTAGCCTAATAATAATTGCTATTCTAAAATAACAATTCTGATAATCATAATAAAGACATAAGATCAAATGCAGTCAGTGAAATTGGTTTGTCACGAGCTTATAACGCTTTTTCATGAGAACTCAAAAAATATACACAGGAACACACAGGTCTTTTTATGTGGGCAATGTAACCAAAACTGAAAAATCAACTTAGATACTACAATGCATCACACTGCATTATACATCATTATTGTACTGCATTTTGCCCTGTCTAACAACATTGGGGCGGGTGAAGTTAATTTCTGAAAACACCAACCAGGGTTCCCACTCTTTTCCAGAGATCATTTTCCAGGACATTTCCAGGACATTTTTATTGATGATCAAGCTGGTATGACAGTCTAAATTTAGTTCCAAATTTAGTTCCTAAATAGTTTAATATGTTCCTCTCAGTGGAAGTCTACATTAAAAGACATGTAGTCTATGGCTATCAATGAAATCATCTCTTACATACTTACCTATCCCTAATCACAACCCTAACCCTATCCCTAATCACAACCCAAACCCTAATCACAACCCTAACCCTATCCCTAATCACAACCCAAACCCTAATCACAACCCTAACCCTATCCCTAATCACAACCCTAACCCTAACCCTATCCTTAATCACAACCCTAACCCTAATCACAAGCCTAAGCCTATCCCCAATCACAACCCTAACCCTAACCCTATCCCTAATCACAACCCTAACCCTAATCACAACCCTAACCCTAACCCTAATCACAACCCTAACCCTAACCCTTATCATAACCTGAACCCTATCCCTAATCACAACCCTAATCCTAACCCTAATCATAACCTTAACCCTTATCATAACCTGAACCCAAATCCTAATCATAACCTTAATCCCAACCCTAATCATAAACCTAATCCTAACCCGAACCCTAATAATAACCCTTACTCTAATCCTAATCATAACCCTAACCCTATTCCTAACCATAACCCTAATCCTAATCATAACCCTAACCACAACCCTAGCCCTATCCCTAATCACAACCCTATCCTTAATCACAACCCTAACCCTAATCACAGCCCTAACCCTAACTCTATCCCTAATCTCAACCTTAACCCTAATCTCAACCCTAACCCTAATCACAACCCTAACCCTAATCATAACCCTAACCCTATCCCCAATCACAACCCTAACCCTAACCCTTATCACAGCCCTAACCCTAACTCTATCCCTAATCTCAACCCTAACCCTAATCTCAACCCTAACCCTAATCACAACCCTAACTCTAACCCTCATCATAACCCTAACCCTAACCCTAATCACAACCCTAACCCTATCCCTAATCACAACCCTAACCCTAATTACAACACTAACCCTATCCCTAATCACAATCCTAACTCTAACCATAACCCTATCCCTAATCACAACCCTAACCCTATCCCTAATCACAACCCTAAGCCTATCCCCAATCACAACCCTAACCCTAACCTTAACCCTATCCCTAATCACAACCCTAACCCTAATCACAACCCTAACCCTATCCCTAATCACAACCCTAACCCTAATCACAACCCGAAGCCTATCCCCAATCACAACCCTAACTCTAACCTTAACCCTATCCCTAATCACAACCCTAACCCTAATCATAACCTTAACCTAACGATAATCACAACCCTAACCCTAATCACAACCCTAACCCTAACCCTAATCACAACCCTAACCCTAATCACAACCCTAACCCTAATCACAACCCTAACCCCAATCAAAACCCTAACCCTAATCATAACCCTAGGATCAGGGTGAGAATGGTCTTGTAACAGGACAAATGCACACTATTGGGCAATTATAAAGTGTCTCATAAAAACACTGCATGTAAAAGGGTTTTTAACACACAAACCATTAGTTTTTTGCAAAATTAAGGTAAAATATACGGCTACAAAAGATCCTAAATTAAGAGCTGTTCGGGAGTTGAAAGAGCCGGCTCTTCTTTGGGAGCCGAGTTAAAAGAGACGGCTCTCTGAAAAGAGCCGAACTTCCCATCACTAAAGCACATGCTTACTACCATTTGCACTCTTAGTTGCTCTTGGAACTATTTGTATTGTAAAACGTATCAATGTAAATACTTCAGACCTGTACCATAGTGATAAACAGATAACACTTTAATTTGAATCAAGTAAATACAACTTGTATACTTTAAAACAGAGGGTCATTTAATTCCTTGTGGACTCAACATGACAGCATTTATACTTTTCAAGTAATTGATCTTAAACGCTTTCAGAAAATTAACAGTCGCAAGACTCACATATCCCTTCAAGCCACTAAATGGTATCATAACAATGGTGTATATGCTGTTTTGTAATGACACAGCACAATTTTATAATTTATTAGAAATGTATTCAAATTATTTCACGGACCCCCTGCTATGGTTCGCGGATCCCCAGGGGTCCCAGGACCCCACTTTGAGAACAACTGAGCTAGAGTACCGTAATTGAGCTTTCAGCCTGCAGAGAAAGTTGTGAGGCACAGACCCCCAAGCTCTCTGCCCGACTCCACTGATCACACTATAACTTAAATATAAGACTCTTTGAATCAAAAGAGCGCTCTACAAGGTTAATGTACCATAAAACATAAACAATATTCCTCCGTTTTATGTGAATGCATGATTATGAAGTGAAGGAGAAAAGATGTGAAAAAAGTTGTGCAGTGTCGCTGTCTTTTCCAGCACAGTGTGCACTCAACTTTCAATGAATGGGGATGTGTTTTGTTAATAGGGTCAGGTCGCACGCAGCCATGTTGGAATCATTTTCCAGGACTATATGTGATTTTCCAGGACATTTTACTTTTTCTCCCATTTTCCAGGTGTTTTCCAGTACTGGAAAACTGGTCAACTGTTTTCCAGGTTTTCCAGGACGCGTGGGAACCCTGACCAACACAAGTTAAACTTGCAGAGTGAAATAAAATAAAGTTGAAAATAACAGGTACATCATTAACACACACACATCTTAGCACTTTAAGATGTTTATTCAGGTCAATCATACCAAAACCAGCAGTTTCAAAACAGCAATTCATCTACCAATCAAAAAATATATATCCATCCGTTAACATCTTCAAGTTAATACTCATACAAAGGTTTTAAAATAATCATCTAGTTATAAAATCGTTCAAATGGTAGTTATTAAGTTCAAAGCCATGTTGCATACAGAGATTCTGAGATGCAGACAAGTTCCACTACCTATCTTTGTTAGTCCTGAGATCAGTCGTAATGGGATCATGCTGAATAGTTTGGTGCAGCATCAGAGCGAGCAGACCAGCTCTGTTGGTCATTGCAGTCCTGACATTACGCTCCTGTTCAAAGAGCTCGTCCAACTTGTACCACTGTGGACGAAGATTAGAAAACATGCTGTTAAAATGAGTTGTTCTTAACCATTGTTTAAAATGTATTTACCATCAGATTGACAACAACTCAAAAAACAAAAAGTCCAAGATCTGTCCTTCACCTACGCAAAGTGTGACTCACCACTCTGACCCTTTCCAGGTCAACTTCTGCTCTCCTCAGCTTTTCCCAGTTGTAATGTTTGTTGCATTTCCTTTTGGAGACTCTGCAGTAATCTCCAGTCAGCTCAAACACATTCTTCACCAGAGGACATCCGCACACCTCATCCACTGGGATCTAGTCCCCAAACAAAATCATAATGTTAAATTCTCCCCATAAATACTGCTTCATGTGTAGCAGGTTAACTCGTTCAATAACTTAATAAGTTCTTAGTGAGGCTGAAATCTTTGAAAATTGTAAATGACTGAAGGGTTCACACTGACCTTAGGATCTCTCGAGTGTTCTGGACACAAAACCTGAAGCCTCTTACAATATGTTTTGCTTTGGGGATTGTACACATCACAGAACAGTCTGGTTGCTCTGTGGAAAAAAGAGATAATTAAGTAACAGGACAAGTGATGATATTTCAAACTGAAAGTATTTTATTTGTCTTACCCCTCTATTCTTGTAGGGTACATGGAACCAAAGGACGTCTGACTCTCATACTGTAAGACAATAATTAGAAAAGGAAAGTTAAGTGTAGTCTATGTGCTTTTGTGAGTGCTTTCATCCATTCTTTGAAACATAAAAGACAATATAAAAAATAAAACCTTTGCGTAACATCTCTCCATATGTCTCAGCGCCACTTTTGGATTGATTGGATGACTACAAGAGACACAGAAAATCTGCAGGTCTGTGTCCTCACTGTCACCTTCATTCACCTGTAAACACATGTAACGGATTTTGTTAAAACAGGGTTATCGTTTCTCTTTTAGTAGCTTCAAATAAACAGAGGACGTCTGAATGATAACTTAATCCAGACCTATCTTTAACAGGAACCAAGGCACAGGAACAAAAAACTTGTGAACATGAAAAAACACTTAGGATAATCCAATTGTTGACAAAGAAAGAAAACAATCAGCCAGCTCACCTCCTCGTCCTGCTGAACCGCCTGCTGCTTGGCCTTGGCAATGATGCCTTCGAGTTCATGAAAGCGCCGCTCCATTTCTGTGAGACGCAGCCGGGCATTCTGCTGTTCCTTACGAATGCGCTCAAGTTGCTTTTTACCATGCTCCTCAGCGATGCAGGGACTCTGCTGCCACTGCTGGATACGCTGAGGGAGGATCTCATAAATCCGGCTGTGGATTAAAAGGCACAGATTCTGGTTCATAAGTCCCCATCACAAAACAGTGTTGTACAAAAGCTACTTTGACGGAGCATTTAATTATTCTAGCACTAGGTGGAGCCATTGTACTATAATGTGATTCAATCAGGGATTATTACTGCTCTCACTAAACTTGCTGAAAATTTTGACTTAGTCCATTTAAAGCTTGTCCTAAAAAAATGTATCAGCCCTGATAGCAATACACTCATGCATGAAAAGGTAAAAAAAAAAAAAAGGTAAAGGTAAGATTTCTTACTTTGCTGCTAACTTCATGCCACAATCCTCAGAGCAGTATTTGGAGTTGGCTCTTGCTGCTTCCACACAGTTTGGCCCTAGACACTGACGCTGACCTGTGTTATCCCGGAGCTCTCCCTTCTCACTGTATCTGGTTTTGTCTTTGTGCTTCTGCTTCTGTTTGTGACGTCGTGCCTCCTTCTAAAGAGTTCAAAAACAGGGTTAAGCACACATGATCTTACAGTGTCTGTTATAAATATTCATAACGTTTTTAATTAGAAGTACCAACCTTTTTGTCAAACTTCTTTTCTCGTCTTTTGACATGCTTCACCTTCACAGCTTTCTTGCGCATGACTGGACTGAAAGGGGGCTCATCATCGTCATCAGTAGCCCATGTCTGGGTGAGCGGATAGAAAAAAAATGTTTGATTACCAAAGGAAAAGTCTGGCATGGTGAACTTACAGGCCATCAAAAAAATCAAATAGAATGATTCTGCATTGAAAGCAGTTTTACGCTAAAGGATTTTGGTTTTAATAACAGTTTCAGAAAGCCCTGGCTTTTGTCAGTCGATGTTTTCTTGCACTATTGTGTTGTAATGTTATTTTGGTAACTGAGTCTTTGCCTACCTCTCTACCATGTTTCTGTTTTAATATGGATGCAAAACAAATTTCCCTCCAGGGACAACAGAGTTGAGTTTGGCAGGTTTTGAAATTAAGATCCCGAGGATGTGCAACTAAAATGAGGAGTCCTTTTTTGCAGCAGAAGTGGTGAGATGTCAAATATTACTTACCAGGCTATTATTGATTCCTGCTGCCTTATACTGCTGGTAGAGTTCTGCTTCACTGTCATAGTCGTCAGAGTACCGTCTCCGTCTGTGGTTCTCTCTCCTTTCTTGCAGAGATAGTTCTTCGTCCTTCACGCGCAGCATTTTCTGTGAAAAACAACAAACTGCATGTTGCACATTTTCAAAGTAGCCACAAGGGAATGCACAAATACATCAGAGATCAGTGAGTGCTAAATGCTTTGATGATTGAAAAAAGATCAACCATGTAAGTTTCTACTTAAAAACTTTTCTGTGTTATAGAGCTGGTACCTTTGAAGCTTCTTCATGAATGATACCCCTCTTACAACAAAGAACGTTCTGGTAAAAGATTATCGTAGCTTGAATGCATAGACATTTACATCAAGAAAAACAACTGAACAGAGCAGAATTGTTAAATATTAATCCTCACTTTGCTGGAATAGGCTTATTAAAAGAAAACTAAGAAACAGTAACTTACCCTGGCTCGAACCTCACATTGCCTAAACCTGCACTTCTGTCTGATTTTGTTTGGGCCTCCAAACTTCTTCATGTCCTTGCAGAAGTCACACTGAGCACAGTCCTCAGTCCTTCTGCAGGGCTCACATTCCCCACACATACGGACTGAACGCTTCACCTGAGAACATTAAACAATAGACAATATAGGCTGATGCAATAACAGTGGTCAGTGGATCAGAGCTATATAAACAGTCCATTTATCATTTATATAGCCATAAATCATGTGTATTTGCAGTGGTCTTGATTAGGGGTGCAACGATACACAAAATCCACGGTTCGGTTCGATTAGTTCGATACGTTTTCGATACAGAAAAGAGACGTTTCCATGCCTTTTTACTTGTTGTTTATTGAAATTACCAATATTTGTTTCAGCTCAAAAGCACAGTTTTGAAATTAAATTAAATGTATCAGGGGCAGCTATACCTGCCACATGTTCTGCTGTATATGGGGGGGTTGTGTGTGTGTGTGTGTGTGTGTTTTTGTGTGTATGTTTTCTGTGTGTGTTTGTATGTGTTTGTGTGTGTGTGTGTGTGTGTGTGTGTGTGTGTGTGTGTGTGTGTGTGTGTGTGTGTGTGTGTGTGTGTGTGTCTGTCTGTCTGTCTGTCTGTCTGCGCATCTGTCGTGCGCGATAGAGAGCAGAGGAGAATTGTGAACGTGCGACCCTGTAAAGACAGAAATGACATCACGTCATGTATATAAGATAAATAACATGAGGACATTTAGTCTGTTAAATAAAAGAACAAGGTTTAGACCTTTCAGCACAGAGCGCCTCGTCAGAAGTTGATCAAATAAATATAAAATTGCGTATCATTCGGTTCATAGGGCGTACTGAACCGTGACCACTGTATCAAACGGTTCGATACAGATACACGTATTGTTGCACCCCTAGTCTTGATCACTTCAGCTTACTTTAGATCCACGCCGCCTTTCACTCTTATAGTCTGGAGTACTCGGGGTGCTGTAGGATTTTTCAGTTCTGTCAGGCTCAGTGTCCTTCTCTTTGGGTTTCTTGGATCTATACTTTATTTCCAGTGACGAGTTTTCACCTAGTGACAGTGAGAAAAAAACAACCATGTTATTTCATTAAACGGTTTTAATAGTATATTTATCGCATGAAATGATTCATACTGTGATAACAACAATATAACTCATCACCTCTGCAGTTCGTGCAGTACCATTCTCGGATTGCCTTTGCAGTCTTCTCTGTGATGTTGATGCAGTGTCCATGGAACCACTCATTACAGTTATCACAGCCGCTGACAGACAAAGAAGCACATGAAAATTATATGAGTACTTCTGAATTCATCTGCATTAATGGAGTAATAACAATAACTGTTATTTACTTACATCATGAAACAGTTGATGTCGGGTTTCCTGCAGATACAGTACAGTGGTGCATTCTCTCCATCCATACTGCTGGTCTCTGGCCCTGGTGCATGGTCAATATCTGACATTTCGCTATCCTGAAAAGAACGACATGCACCATGATTCAAAACCATAGTACATTAGTGATTTTTTTTCAGAGCCTCAGTGACTATGCATTACTTAGACCTTTGTCACAGCACTAGATTTCAAAAGGATGCTTGGACTAGTGTACTAGTTACAGCTTGACCAATGCACAATTCGCTCCATCGGACTTTTCCCCCGCTGAAACTAAACGTCAACAGAGAATCAAATGTACTTAGGCTAATGTTTGTTTCTTGCACCAACTCCCTTCAAGCACAGCTTCAGGGCTAGCGATCGAAGTTATGCCTTTTTAAATTTGTTGTTTGTACTATCTAAAAGCTTTCATGTAGTGATATTCAGATAACTTGATTTCCTGCGCCACATTTGACGAGTTGATCAGCAATCTAGAGTTTACTGGACCCAAACGACATAACAGGGTCTCAATTTAGGTTACACACACAGCAGCTCCCCGTAATGTTATGAGCTCAGGTTAGCTAGCACAGTAGTCAGTTAGCTTAACTACAGTTTACAGTAGACCCCGGGAGAAAGCTTGCCTTGCTGTGCCTTATCATCACAAAGTTGTTACAACAGACTGAATCATCTCTCTGTAGTAACCAAATGACTTTTATTCAAACATCATCAATATATCCGACTGCGACAGAGTAAAGTTAGCGCTCGTCCATGTAAAGCTATCGAAGCTGAATTAGCTCTTTCTCTTACGATTTGAACATTGTAAATGCATGATCATCGTTTTTGAATACTTACCATTGTTGCGATCTGGGATAGTTGTGTTTGTATTTAAAATAAGTGAAAAGGCATTCAATACATTACAAAAGAAAACACTGAATCTACTGGGCTAGCTCTGAAGCTAGTGAGATGTTTGGATGAAGCGGAACATCATTGGCTAAACTTCGGCCCCAGTCGGCTGAACTCGTTACCATTCGTTAAACTATCATCGGCCATTGGTCAGTTTTCTTCTTCTATGGTTTGACATTAACGTCCCGAATAGAACAGCGCCATCTGTTGTACAAACGTGTTAAAAAAATCAAAACACTTTTGTCATGACATGTACGGAAGCTCTAAAAGGGCATGATTAAATACATTTAGTATTATTATTATTTTTTCGAGTTAATTTTGTCGTTATCTCGAGAAAACAAAGCTTGTTATGTCGAGATCTGTACTTATTTTTCTTTATAATAAGATAAGATAAGATAGTCCTGTACTCGTCCCACAAAGGGGAAATTCATCGGTCACAGTAGCAAAGTGGACAGTGCAAAAAAAATGAATAAATAAATAAATAAAGCAAACAAGAGCCTATAAAGTAACAGTTATTAAAAAGTTATTAGCAATTAAAATGAATTAAAATGAGATTAATAATCCCATTTTATCCAGAGACGAGGCTCGCTTTTTGTGTTTTTGATCTTCAACCTGTAAAATAAATGTCTCTTAACAAAATGTATTGTAATTTTTTACTTTGCAAAATTTTCTAAACAATGTTGGAGAAACAAAAACAAGCAAAAAGAAAAAAACAATGAAAGAAACTGAAAACAGGCCTTTCCCATTACCTGAAGTCACTCTTTACCAAATGTACAGTAGCCCTAAAATGACTTGATTACATACATTTATTTTCTCTGTTTTCTCGAGATAAAAAATATATTTTATTTCTTTTCGCGAGACCTCGACTCGTTTTTCTTGTTATTTCAAGATAACAAGCTTCGTTTTCTCGAGATAACAAGAAAATTAACTCATTATCTCCAGAAAACTGAGAAAATAAATGTTTTTTATCATGTCCTTTTAGGGCTTCCGTAAAGATGTGAGTGAAAAGATTCAACATTTTTTCAAGATTCACACTACAATGGGGTATTAGGGCCACATTGAGGAGAAAAATGAAATTGCAACAAAAAGCGATAATGTTGTAAGAAAAAAGTGATTTTGTAATGAGAATAAATTCACTGTGTTACGAGAATACAGTCACTGTGTTACGAGCCCTTTGCACAATATTTTGAGAGGACAGGCATCTGACTGTTCATCCCTTCAAAATAAGTCAAATGTTAACCAGAACTTCTAATTTATTATAATTTTATATCCATAACAGACTTTATTCTTATAATATTATGACTTCTCATTATATTACGACTTTATTCTAGAATTTTTTTTCATTCTTATTTTTCAAATATTTTTATTGAATTTTTCCGTTTATGGAAAAAAAAGGAAAAGGACATTTTAGATGCACAACTATAAACAACTACCCAACTTAGACAACTCATTCAATCACACTCATTCACACCACAAGAAACAAAATGGACAAGACAGTACAATCAGTATTAAGAGTATTAATACTTTATTACTTAAATCAATTGTCAAAAAGTATTAAGAAGTGGATAAATAATAGAGCAGAGTGGGGAAAAAAAAGGAAGAGGAGAGAACAAAAAATCAACAACTCAGTAGTTCATTGGTTTTCAGCTTCAATATGTAAGGTATCTATATGAAGTAAAAATGCAATTCTTGAAATCTTAAGGATATTTTTTCCTTAATGTGGCCAATATGATCCATCATAATGCCTTTCATATAATCAGGTTGAGACCTGCTTTTCCATTATCATTATCATTATGCAGGATAAAAAAAGTTATATTTTTATAAAAGAAATACCTTTGCATTTTGCATTTATAAACACAAACACACACACACACACACACACACACACACACACACACACACACACACACACACACACACACACACACACACACACAAGGGGCGGGGGGGCACGGACACGGACGCTGCCAAAGCGCCTCTTTAGTGCAACTTCAGCCCCAGTGCTATCTGCTGACAGTCAGTGATGGATGCAACTCTATTCGGGACTTTGAGCTGGTTCGCCTACTACGAAAATATGAAATAAAAAGTAAGTAAAATATTTTTCTTAAGAAAGTCCTATAATACAGAGAGCAACACAGGATGAGTGTGGGATAATTAGTTTGATTATTTCCTGTTGGTTACAATAATCAAATATCTAATTGTACATATCTTGAAAACAAAAGATTGTTTGGCACTAAACATGCCATCAGAAAATAGTATAACTGTCACATAACGTTAGTATTATCTTAAGACATATAATGTCAACTAATAGCAAATTCATCGCCTTACATTCTTTAGCTGTCAGGATATCTATGTTGCACCTTTTATCTACATTGTAAATGTTTCTCAGATGGTGATTAATAATAGATTAACCTCTGCCATTTCCAAGCTGTCTACTCATCACTAACAGCCACAAAACCTTATAGCTTCAGACCTGACTCTGGGCTTGTGATATCAACAGAGAATATGTTTTTAATTATCATTATATCACAAGATTATCTTGGTGAAGAAGAGTAAATGCAATATTGAAATGCAAAGGTTATTTTCCTTTTTTTTCAGTTGGTGGAATACACCTTCATGACTTGGTCTAAGACTTGCCGGTCCAGTCTCATTTCTTTTACAGTAGTTTTCCCTTGTTCTACATCCTTGGGTGGTCTTCTCCAACTTCAGATCAAAGCAAGTAACATCTAAAAGTGGATGCTACAATGAATTCTGAGTCACCAGACACAAAGAAACTGTATAGAACTGATGATAAACCAAACATCCAAGACTCACTTGTTATATCTGATGACTCCATCACAGTTCTAACGGGTATGTTTCCAGAGAACACGGTTCATTGTCAGTAATGATTGGTAGTTTGTTAAGAAACTGAACCTCCTTTTGCTCTGTTTTTACAGAATCTATGACCCAGGTCACAAGTGTTTCCGAGCAGACCCCCACTGAGGACACTCACTCAACTAACTTTGAGGATGTATTCCCGAATAAAGTAATAGGTAACTTATACAAGTTCTATACTAATAGCTATTACCTCTTAAAATAATGTTTTATTCAAGATTTCTATTTGTTTCTTTTAAATGTCTGGTGCTGAAGCTTTTGTTGACACTAACTTGCATAACAACCAATAAGGTGGAGTGACTGGAGCAATATCCTGCAGTCATCAGTGCTCTGTAGAGAAAGACCAACCAGAGCCTCTTGGTCCCCTGCTACCACCCTCTGTGGGTGCCTGCACAGTCTATGAAGAAAATCAGTCGTTCAGATCAATCACCAAGAGCCAGGAAAGCACCAAAACCACGACCCTCTACACGGAGCCAGACAGTGACGGTAAGGACAGAAAACTAGTGATCCCTTTGAAATCCTACTTCATGATGCTTGTTTCCTCAAATTAAAACTTTCTTCTATCCCCTGACCCTTTGTCTTTCTCACTACCCTACATCCCCTGAGATATTTGTGCTGCTATCCTTATGGCCTGCCTCTTCTGTCACCCTCTGGACTGTTTACTGGCCACGGTGAGAGGGTGTAATGCGTGTGTTTGGTCGCTGTGCTCGTCCCTGTGCAGCTGCCAGCCCTCCAGCCTGCAGCCTTTCCTGGACATCACTCACCACTGTGACTTCTGTGGATGCTGGGGAATTTGCTGCTGCCAGTGTGAATGCTCAATCTGTGAGATCTGCCTTCAGGCTACAGAGTGTCTGGACCTCGCTATGGAAATCTCTCAGATGTTATACCACTGATGCAGGCTGCTAACAAACAAGCACATTCAGACAAGAATCACTGGAAATCATTTATTTGTTAAAATTGTCCTAAAGCCAACTTGGAGGGACAAGACACAAATGCTACCTGTTTATGGTTAACAGTCAAAGCTAGCACTCAAAACCTGTCAGGATAAGACATCTTTAATATTGTGTTTACATGGAAAAAGATGAACGTAAGAGCAATGCAGTTAGCAGCACGAAGCTGTGGAGTAAAGCTGCTCTTAGTTTACAACAATGTAGGGAAGTTCTGAGTTAACAGATAGGACACCTTTAAATCATTCTATTAAAAAAAAACAGGGTTCTGGATGCCTCAACTCATTTTACATTGAGGTTCGTCACAGCTTAAAAAATAGTTAAAAGTTTAATTACTCTGAGGTTGTACAGAAGAAAAAAAAAACAGTGCGTCAGTGTGAAATGAAAACAACACATTCATTTACTGTACATTATGTTGGATTTAGCATTTGATCAACTGAATGCCATTCTAGAGTTTGTGGCTAATTCAATTGGAGGTTTCACACACAACAGTTACACCTTATCACTACAGAGGTGAGGCTAGTGGTTGGTTGAAAAAAGGCTAAAGCCCTGTGAATTCATAAAATGAGCAATAATGTTTATTATAAGATATATTACTTTCAATAAAAAAGCAATAGTCTTGGTAGAACATGCTAACAGGTAACATTACTCTGTGATCACCAAGAATGACAGAGACAAACAAGTTTTGACAACACAGATTTTAGTCTCAAGAAACTACTTAACTATTATTTAGATGTAAAAAATGTCATGAACTACAGTACTATTGAAAAAGAAAATTGTTCTGCATCGCTCAAACAGTCTTGCACTTTCATCATATGAGTGAATATATTAAAAAAAGTATATGCTGATTTGTAATTGTAGCTACTCTGGAAGAAGACCTGCTTTGGCTAACTAGCTGCAGCAGCAAGTGATTTCCCACTGCTTTTAAGGGTTATTACAAATACATGCAACCTGGGCATCCACTGTGTGTAATAGTAATAAAAACAGACAAAAGCTCTCATAAAATGCATAGACTGCCATAAAATAAGGTGCAATAAAATTGCTCAAAATAAAACATTCTTATATACAATATGCAGAAAATATTTCACAATGTGCCGATTCACTATACAAAGATCCCTTCTGTAGGTGCTGGTGAAACAATCCCCAACATGGTTAAGCATGTGAATGCTCCTAATAAACCCTGATTCCAGTCAGTTTAGAAAACAGAAATAAAAAATATATATACTGTGTGTTGGCATCTCTTGATCAGTTTGTCGTATGCCAATGTTATTGTGAGAAAAACCCTCGCAGCTTCCTTTCTTACAAATAAATGCACAATAAATTCAAGCAAACTTTATATCCCTCTTAGATCTCTGAAATAAATCTTAAAAACTATGTATGAATGCATTTCTTAATGCCATGCCCCTATTTTACAATATTCCATTTTAATAAGATTGCATCTCTAAATCCATATATAGTTACTGGACCTTCTCCATACAGGGACAATGATGATTAGGTCTATATGGCAAAACATTTGTTAGTTACGATCTTATTGTTAACTATGTTTGCTTTTCTAAGTTCAATACTACGGTCCTATACATAGCTTTGTGTTATTAAAAGATAGACCTCACTTTTTGACATTCTTGTCCCTACAGAAAGTCTCTGATAGCCACACAGAGCTCATCACAAGTCTTCATCCATTTCAAGGCTGCTCCTGCGACTGCTAGTTTTAGAGGCACCTGGTGACAAAGGAGAAAACAGTGGATCGCCCACCCTCTCAGGAGACAGGGTACACCCGTCGTCCATAAGAATGTCTCCCAAGCCCACGTCAGGGTAAAGTGCTGAGGCGGAGGTGTCGTCAAGCTCAGCAAAGCTCAGGCTGCCCAGGTCCAGGGGGCTGCTGATGGTGAGTCCTGCAGGAGAGTCCGAGGAGGGCGGGGACAAGAAGGAGGCTGGCAGTGGCTGTCCGAGGCCTGCCAGTCTGATACCAAGGAGGTTATGGTTGGAGGCTCCTGAGCTTGGAGGCAGAGACTGGCTGCTTTGCTGGACCTGCTGCTGGAGCAGGGAGGGATCAGAGCTCAGACCAGAGGAGACACTGTTTGGCGTGGAGATGCCATGGAGTCGTGCCTGCATTTCCAGCTCCTATAGGCACAGCAGCACATTTACACTCAGATGAGTTGGACAAATTTATCATTTACCAACACCAGTTTTTGCCTTTTTTATCCTCACAAAACTTTGCCTTAAAAAAGTTTATCTTAGCAGTGTAACCTAAATGAAACGAGTTAAGGATATAAAAGAGCTTTTTTTTACTTTCCACAAAATGAACAAACTTTCGGTTCTAGTTTCTTCTCCTTTTTAGGCACACTTATTTTTTGAGGTTCATTGCTGTCAAATCAGGATCACAGGACATGCTTAATGCACTTTTTGATTGAAATAAACCCTGCTTAACTTTAAATAACTTTATTTTAATTGAATTATACAACCATTAGATGCCATGTTTAAACCTAAGTCAAAATAAAAATACTGAATGCTACATATTTCAGCATCAAAACATGTTAGTCTACACAGAGACTGGCTAAGTTGCATGCTAACTTAAGGTATAAACACTTCTTAAAATGCAACACACATTCTTATTGCACATTTGCATCACTGTTATAGCTGTCACTGTTATAACTACTTCAAGTTAGACACTTCAGCGATCTTTGTACTTGAAGTCATGTAAATCCAACCGTCTGACACAGTTGACAGTTACATACTAACCTGGATGCGCAACATTAGACCGTGGTTTGCCTGCTCCAGCTTTTTCTGTCGCATCTCGACATCTTTGGATCTCTGCTGCTCTTTCTGTAACTTTCTGATGTAGTCCACAGAAGCTTTTAAAATGGTGCCTTTATTCCAGCGCATCTCCCTGTCATCATTGTGAAATCGGTGAATATATTTTAAAGAGGCAGTGAGAAGAGGAGAAAAAAAAAAGACAATACAAAAATGTATCTTGTAAGAAAATAGCTGTGTGTCTACATATGAATGACAAATACTTTCAGATCCATGAAGTACTGAGCAAAGGAAAAATAAGCATTCTGAGAAATCACACTGCACTTACGGGTCACTTGATTTGGGTATCAGAGTACCCAGCTCCTTTATACGGTCATTAATATTGAATCTTCGCCTCCTCTCAACTGAGGACAAGAAACAAAAGTCAGGGGAAGCATAGAGAAGTATTTCTTCTAAAGTCAGTCATCACTATGTGAGAGATTTAACATAATTCATGTGAAGACTGAGAGGTATTTATCATAGTCGGATGTGAAAATGTCAGAATCAGAATCAGAATCAGCTTTATTGTCGTTGTACAAGCACAATGAAATTTCGTCTGACTTCTCTCGTTTAAAGATAAGAATTTAACAAAAATATATATAGTATCACATATATAGTGATCACAATTGAAACCCTTTAATTTCTCATGAAAACTGCAATCACTGATGAATGCAGATGAGGATAAATAAATAAATAAAAACAGCTGAATCAAAGCGTCACTTACTGAGGTTGTGGTTGTCTTTCTTCTGCCTTTCTTTCATAAATGCTTTGGCATCTGTATCTGGAAGACAAATCCAGTGTCTTATGCCAAAAAGCATCTAAAACACTGAAAAAAAGCAGGTCTTCTAAAATTAAAAGATATAAAGAAAACTTACCAGTTATTTCCCTTTTAATTTCAGCAGGGCAGGAGTTGCTGACAGTGAGAGTAGGAGCGGCCATTCCAGGGCTATGGTATACATCCAACAAATTTCCTGGGAGCTACAGAGAGAGAACAAACAAAGCAAATCCATCATGCATAAAAGAAAAATTATGCGTTAATGTGAAACGTAAAAGGCAACTGGTTCCATGAGTGGAAATATACCAAATATGCCACATGTAAGAGATGGTGTTAAAGGACATCAAAATGATTTAAATGACAGACCTTCTGTCAGGATGAAACAGAGAATACAAAAAAATCACATTATATTCTGATATATAACACTTATATTATTTTAAAGCTCACAAGACAGCATTTACCTCACTGTGCTTTTTAATCTTTTCCTCCAACAGCATGACCATAATCCTCATTTTCTGATAAGCTGCAAAATGTTGGCAAGCTCTGTCTATGTGACAGAGTGAAGTTAACCCAGCAGCTATAATATGCTTTCAGATGAGTACTTTCTGCTTTGTTTCGCTTCTCCCTATCTTGTATCTTCAGACAGTTTTGCCCCGCCCAGGCAGCACTTTTGTGACAAATAGTAACCAAGTGCCAAAAGTGTCTATTTACTACTACGTCTTCAGAATTCCTCACATGAAGGAGACTGTCCATTCACATAAAAAAGGCTTGATGTTTAAAAACTTCATGGGTGAGGACTGTCTGAAAACAATTTTGCTATCCTGTTTGTCTAAAGAGGAACCGGACAAGTCAAAAATAAATATTCAAAACAAAGTACACATGGTTAAAAGTTTGCTGGTTTCCATACCGTGCTGGGCAGCTGAAGACCGGAGTCAATCAAGGTGATGATGTCGTCATTAAAACTGGATTCAAGACTTATGATGTCATCAATCACATCATCAATCTAGATAATGACAGAGGACGTTAGTTACTCAGTTAAGACTTTAAACATGTGAAAGTAATAAGCATGTATAAAGTGTAATTAGTCATCTAAAACAGTTAAGTGTACCCACTTGAGGACTGAATGTCAACACTGTGTAAGCTAACAGTTCTGAAGGGGTTTGATTTCAAAGAGAGAGGGAGAAGTGTGCAGGAGAAGTGGTGGTATGGTTAAACTGGGGGTGCAGTATTTAACATCTTATTGTGACAACAGGCCGACAAGGGTATGATAACAAAAGCATGCATCATGACAGTGGGACCTTTGGGTACATCATTGCTTAGCAAACAAAAAGTAATTAAGGTAGCAGTGAGCAGGAGGTTAGACATTTAACTTCTCCAAAAGTAGTGGAAGTTTGTGGAAGAGTGACTGTTGACAAGGTTGTGTAATCTGCTGTACCAGCAAATCAAAACCACACACAAGAAGTTAGGGCAGTCATTTCAAAGCAGACATTTGTCATACTTCCTCCTTGTTGGATCCGATGTTGAGAAGAGCCATAGGACTGTTAGGGGCACTGCTGGCAGTTGGAGCAACTTCTGGAGCAGAACTGGACTGTGGCACAGGGGACACACCCATGGTTTGTGTAACTGCCATGTTGCCCAGTGTGGTGGAAAGGTACTGCTTCACCTGTTGCCTCTGTGCTTGCTGAATGTGGTACTTCGTGGGGTTTTCCAAGTGGGTCTGCACCTGATCATTTGAAGAGTTGTTGAGGGCTACACTCCAACTTTATTAAGTGAAAACATAAGTGATGATAATACCGCAAACAGGATTCTCTTACTTTCAGCACCTCCACAGGCACCTGTGCTGGAGGGGGGCGGGCAGCATTTGGGTGCAGCGTGACGGAGATGGCTGGAGTGGAATCAGAAGCCCGGAGCTGAGAGGCAGAGGCCTGCTGCTGGGCCTCACGTCTCTCCTGCTCCTGGGCTTGCTCTCGCATCAGCTGCTGACGCAGCAACACACGTGACGACATGGCTGAAGAGAGGTATCACAATCTAGGGATGGAGCTAGGAAACAAAATCAAAGAACAGAGGAAACATTTTGATGGGTGGCAACATTAGATTCAAATATGCAATAAACAACTCAAGCCTCATCATGATCTGTGGTACTGTCCTGGTTATATTTTAGAGACTAATCAAAACATTACATACACTTTTTTATGTTTTCAAAAACAGATCTCCGTGGCACTAATGTGCTAAGTTTAAAATACATTTAAAAGATGAGCTTTATAGTATCTAAAGGTGAATCACATTATCATACGAAAGCAACACAACCAGGACAATAAATAGACTGTTTGACTGAGCAGGATAGCATACGGCAGGGTTCATTTGGAGTATAAAATATGTTGCAGGTTTATCTTATACAGCTAGACACAGGGCTCCTTCAGTCTCCAACATTATTTACTGATAATTATGTGCACATGGAATCAATTGGAATCAAGTGAATACCCTACTTGCTTTACAAATGTTGGCTTTCTCAAAATCACCATCCGCAAAAAGAATTGAGTTCCCGTCTGATTATGTGAATGTGAGCTTCCTGAAGGCTTGAGTGATTTTTAAGTTAAGATGATCAACACACTACATCCTCAACTAGTTTCATTGAATTTCTGTCACCCAGCACATACAAGAAATATCTTAACCCCACACCTGAATCCATACCCAGTAACTACACCCACTCTTTGCACCCCGAAGTATTGACTTGCGCACACTCTCCACCCTGATACTCGATGTTACGGAGTCATACAGTTCCTGTTAACACTGAGATTTTAACATCGTAATTTTTCTCATGTACTGTAAGTAATATTCACCGACTCTGACGGAAACTATGCGCTAATAACTCCAACTGTGTCGTTAAAGGCGAAGCTGGCTGTCACCTTTGCCCTGCTGCGCGTAAATACGCGAACTGTGCCAACGCTGCTGGGAAATGTTTCCTCGGGACACAGTTAGCATCACACAGTAAAAGAGCTGCATCACTGTATGTCATGTTAGTCAGGGGAGGTTATATGAGCCACCTAGCGCTTTATGAACTGTTTAGCTGGCTTTATTTGAGCTGTGTTCGTAATCTCTATTTATAGCCAGTCTACCGTCCTGACAGCTTGACAGCTCAGCGCTGCTAACGGGCCGCGTCAGTAAACACACACATACACTTACTGTGTTTTAATGTACATTACAAACGCTTTCGAGCGGGTATGAGAAGTCAAACGGAAATATAATGGTTATTTTTGTAGCAAGCAGCGATGTTTCGATGCTACAGATAGGCGATCAGGAAGAAGTGAAAATAGGAAGTTGCAGTGAGCTAGTTAGCGAGGTAGCACGAGTACCTTTTACTTGTCCAAAAGCTAATTAGGTTGATAAGTTACTTCAGAACAAGATGAAAACATACTGTGACAAAAGGCTTGTTTAATGTAATCAAAGCCATAAACCCCCGAAGTCCTCCGCTTTCATGCCCATTTTAAGTCGGTGAAGCTCTTCGACAGTCGCTAACTTAGCCACAGGACCAGTGTTGTTTATCTTGGGCCGACGGTCTGAGGTCATCCTTCCTTCACCCGGAACTGAACAGCTGTGAGGCTCCAGGTTTTCAAAACACATTTACCTGAGCGTCAAACATTTTACATCAGGTGCCATACAGCCCAATTTCATCTCAAGTGGGCCGGACCAGTAAAATCATAACATAATAACCTATAAAGAAGGACAACTCCATTTTTTCCCCTTTGTATTAGTGCAGAAAGAACAAGTAAATTCTGAAAATGTTCACATTTAATAAACTATATTTTTACTAAAACAGCCATTGTATTTTTTTTGCCATGATGAGTCTCATAGTGGGGCCAAATATTATATTCTGTAAGCACTGAAACCTGCTGCAAACACACCAAGCACACAGGTTTCCCTCTCACCTGCATTGTTCAGGTGCACTCCATCAGCACTATGGTTGTATGCAACCCCCAGAGAACAAATCTGATATAGCAGTTACTTTTATTGAAAAATTGCAGTTATTGTCTTCTCTGTAATTTTTTCATTTTGGGAAGTCATCCGCCGGCTGGATTGGAACCTCTGGTGGGCCAGCTTTGGCCCGCGGGCTGTATGTTCGACACCCCTGTTTTAGATGGTAATATTTAACTAAAACAAGGGCTCACTTTACATTGAAAATATCAGGCAGCTGGAGATGAAAGCTGTGCTAAAATTATATTTTTTTAAAAAACAACCAGTACCTAAACTACAGAGAGAACACCTGGAAGGACTTACAAACATCTTCTGAACAGAATCTAAACTTCTAAACCAATCATAAAAGCTTGGATCAATACTAAACATGAGTTTTGGATCTGTGGACGGACTTGTACATTTATCTGCACTTTTTTTTTACAGGATACTAGATTCAACATAACACTTTTACAAATGACAAAACTCTGCTATTATTTCAACAGTTTATTTTAACTATCTGAAAATGAAAAATCCATCGCTGATGTCAGAGTGTCAGAGAGTTTGGTGGCAATTTTGTCTGCAGAAGGGAAAAAAAGAAAAATGTAAAATAATATTTGCATGATTAAAGAGACATTATAGCTATAGAGAAAAAAACAAATAACTGACACAAATCTGTGTGTGATTACATGTTACATATTTTGACCATGAGACAGAATCTCAGGCCTGTCTGGGTGAGTTTACATTTATAATTTAATCTACTTAACTGTTGATAAAGGCATGTTTAGTGCAAAAGGGCCCCTAGCTCTGTTTACATCAAAAAGTAGTATGAGGGTATAGGTGTGTTTTTTTTAACATTTCTTGAACAATCAAAATAATTCTAACAATTAGAACATTAAAAAACATATGAAATCATATTATATATAGTATGGAGACCAATATCAATACGAACCAGCTCTTTTTTGTTGCTTTTTCCTTTTCTTGCTGGCAGCAAGGAGTGCATGGCCCTGCTGCAGAGGATCTACATGCAGTATATCTTTCAAACCTGGAGCCCTGGATGCAGCATCATTTGCTACAGAGTCAGTCTTTGACTTCTGGGATTTTATTTCCACAGTCATTGGTCCGAACTATTTGAAGCAACACATAAAGCTCAGTTAATTAAAGCACAGTAACAAGAGTGAACAGCAAAACAAATCATTATGAATAAATGAATACATTGAGCAGTGACTTTTCCAAACCTCTGGGTCTTGATCATCCTCCATCACTTCACTTTCATCGTTAAATGCTGGCTCTTCATAGGTCTTCCCAGCCATTTCCAAGTCCGCAAATGGGTCACTCAGACCACCTTGTGTCATTCCCGTGGTTTCCATGCAGAACCCCATTTGGACATCAGGGCAAGCTGACTCTGCAGCATGGTTAAAAGAAAATGTAACTTTTGAGACATAACTGCTTCTTCAGGGTGTTTTAATAATGATCAATAAGTCCAGGTTAATGTTGCCCACGCCCCCTTAAGCCTTTTCTCTAACGGAGGCATTTTGCAATCTTAAGTAACTGCGACTATTTTTTAAAGAAATGAACTACAGATTTGTTTTAGTTACTACAATTTTTACCTGCAAGAACTTCCTGATTTCCCTTTTCCAGCTCATCCCAGTCAAACGCTTTACTCATCTCTGTAACAATCTCAGCACTGACATGTGTGGGAAGAGTGTGTGTCTCTGGAGGGTGTGTGAAGTAGCTGATCCTTCCCCTAGATAACAACAAATGATGATGGGTCAACACAACGCTGAAAACACTGATTGATCATCTACAGTCAGTATTTAACATTTTTACATTTACCCACCCGGTCCAATCCAGAAGCACACTCTTAGCTGCTTTGTCAGTGTCAGGCAGTCCTCCTTTTCTAAGTTTGCCTTGACGTCGAGCAAGCATTGAAAGGAACTCCAGAGCTGTGTGAAAGTCCGAAACTCCATAGTGCTCCGTGATCTGCAAATCAGACAATGTTCTGTGTAGCTGTGCCGTAATGCCAAGTAACATGTAAAAAGCTTTTATCCATAACAAGAGATACCTGTGACTTGTTGCAGCGTCGAAGAATGGCTTCTACAGGAGAAAGGGGATCTACAAGCTGCTCGATTTTCACACAGTTCCGTAGAATCATTGCTGCATCAGTCGTTGAAGTTGCCATGACAATACCAGGGCAATCCAGGAGCTTAATGTGTTTGTCCAAATGCACCTGTTGAAGACACCTGATATCCAACAACCGACAAGTAAGATTATTAGAAAATCTGCTGGATTTTACAAGATCATGGAGTCAGGCTCTTACTTTATACTTACTTAGTGACGCCAGGAGTGGCTCCAACACTACAGGCACGTGCTCGTTTCAGACTGTTAATCAAGCTACTCTTTCCCACATTAGGAAAACCTAGAAAACAGAAATGGGAAAACAGCTTAACTTTGAACCTTGTGTCACGCGCACACACACACACACACACAAAAGTGAGGAGTTGCCAGATGTGGTGCTTACCTACAACACCTACAGTGATGGCTGTCTTTATGTCCAGATTCCGACAGTAGTTGCCGAGTAGCTTCATCAAGCAGTCTGCACCAACACAAGCACTGCTACTTAGAAGCTCGGTGGTGGCTTGTGTGACTGGTACGTTACTGCGTTTCTGTCATCAGAGCATCAGAGTGGGAAAGGTGTTCATGTGAAATTATGCTAGTCAATAACTTGATCTAAAACACAGAAAACAAAGTATTTAATAGCATACCAGGTTCTTTGACTGTTGCTGAGTGGATGCTTTGAAAGCGATGGTAGGAAACTCGTTCCGAAGATATTTAATCCACTTTTCCACAATTTCCTTTGACACCAAATCTATTATCAAAGTAAAAGTAAAGCGTTGTATATTTCGCTCTGTCAATAAATACCCGTGCAATTACTTTGTTATCCAATCAAAAATATAAAAATAAAGACAATTTCACAAATGCATGCCTCCTAAATATATTTAAGCAACTTACCAATTTTATTAAGCACTAAAACTATCTTCTTGTTGGTTCCACTTTGAATGACTGCCTGCTCCACCTGAGGACATCTACAGCCAAGAGGATCACGTGCATCCAAAACCTCCAGAATCACATCTGAGGCCTCCACTACCTTTGAAAACATTTTGAACACAGTGTTATTGTTTTAAGGATGGCTAATGGAGCTGGCGTTTTCAAAACTTAAAAAGTTGATGACTTTTTCTTCATTCAAAATATGTATTTACTATGCATCCAATAAACCACCCTATTGATCTTTTTTTGCATTCAGTGGAAGCAATTGTAAATGTTGTGGTCAAGAGCATAGAACTTCCTAGCTCCAAGCTAACAGGTTAACATCTCATTCTTGATAGCCCTTTTGGTTTTCCTGCCATTCTCCCTTCAGCTCTTCAAGAGTTTTTACTGAACATAATGCAAGTTCGATATCAACCCGTTCATTGTATTTATTAGACAAAGCATCACCATGTTTGTTATGTTGTTTTTCAAATAAGGTACCTAGTAGGGATGCACTGAAAATTCGAAAAGTCCATTTTCGGTTTTCGGCTGAAAGACTTTTATCACCGAAACAACACGGCCAAAACAGAATGTTGTGATGACGTAAGCTAAAACCGCGGCCAGTACGCGCTTGTATGGATAAGGACCAACATGTCTACATCCGTTCTTCCTTTAATTGCAGCACTAAAGCATCTTCTAAGCAAAGAGGTTGAGACGGACCACGAAGTGAAAACAAAGAAAAGTACACTGTTAGAGTCTGTCAGCACACGTTTCACTGAGATCTATTTGGATCCTCTGCACTTCATCGCGACTGTACTTGATCCGCGTTATAAAGATCCTTACTTGGATGTGGGAATAAAGCAGTGCACACAAGAAATGATCCAGGCCGCGATGGATGCGAAGAACCCGATCGGAGACGGAGAAGTGCACAGCGCATGGGAAGGAGAACAAAGGGCAGAAAAAAGGACTTGTCTTTCTGAACCAGATGAGGGGCATGCACCCTCGTTGTCTGATATGTTCAATGAGATCCTTGATTTTAGTGAGGTTAGTACACAGTCAGAGCCATAAATGCAATGGTAGGGGAGACCGGGGACAACCTTGTAACATTTTTGACATTTCTGTCTTTAACTTTGAGCTCTTTTAACCCAGTTTGCTCAAACTGCTATACAAACTAGCTTCAAGTGTCTGCTAATAAATGGCGTAGAAAATGCCTGTGCAACACAAACAGAAGATGCATGGCCTACTCCCTTCAAATAATCAGCGTAATAATTTCTTCCGGTGTTTCTGTTTTTGGCCTTGGTTGCCTCATTTTCGGTTCGGTTGAGTATTTTCCTTTCGGTGCATCCGTAGTACCTAGAATTACATTCATATAGGAAACGGATACATAATGTGGGATCAATTCGCACTATAGTAGCCGTTTGAAGAGAGACACTTTGCTCAAACTACAGAGTGGTGATCCTATGTAGGAGCCTCTCCAGCTGTGATAATGTCAGATGTGGATGAGTTTGTGGAATGTAAACAAACATACATACCTTTTTGAACTCTCTGTAATATGCCTTTCTTGAATTTTCATTCTCAAAATTAACATGCTTCTCCAAACTCTGCATCTCTGTCTCCTGTGAAAACAAAGATGGAAACAAAAATCACAACAGATATTTGAGGTGTAATTCACATACATACTAATTAGGGTGAGAATTACCCTCTGCTCAAACTGCCTTTGTCGTTGTAGGATGTCATTTTGAAAGCTTTGTAAATTTCTCCTCTTCATCAGCTCCTGCTCTCTTGACCTTCTCTGCTTTTCCTGGAGGTCCTGGAGCTAAAGAGGAACACAATTAATTAGATGATATTTGCAATGCAACCTCAGTGCAATGTAACCTTTCAGTTTAGGACTTTCAAATGTTTACCCTTTGCTTCCGGATTTCCTCCGGATGTCTGGGATTTTTGACATGCTGCTCTGAATTCTTAGTATGACCGGAAGCATCAGCCTTTCTTCCATCTGTGCTCTGTAAACAAGAAACATAGCAAATCTATGGCAAATTGATCTTGAAAAAAAGCACACACAAATATTTAGTAGAATAATCGCCTAAACATCAAAACATTGACTTGAAAATTGTATTGTAAATCTGTATTAGGCTTCCTCTTTAGCCTCGTATAGTGTATGTATTTTGAGTATGTAATGTAAATGTCGACAGTATCTGATCTATACGGTGGCCCTGAAGGACAAAACAAATTTACAAAAGATGAAACACTTTTACAAAGTTGGAGACTTTTATAAAACAAATTTACAAAATCAAAACACTTTTACAAGCGGTGAGACAACTTTACAGATGGTGGACCCTTTTACCATTTCTGAACCAAATTTACATTCATTTTTAACGGAGAGGGAATGTATCAAATACCGGTAGTGATCGAGTGAGGGGTCATTTAGTTTGTTTAGATGGAGAGAAACCAAACAGAGAGTTTGGTACTGGTACTTTGTTTGGTACTGGATCACTTCCAGTGTTTGGTACATTCCCTTTATGTTAAAAATAAAAGCACATTTATTTCAGGAATGATAAAAGTGTTCCGCCATTGGTAAAATTGTCTCACCACTTGTAAATGTGTTTATTTTGATTTTGTAAATTTGTTTTCTTAAATGAAAATTTCTTTTGGCCTTGGTAAATGTGTTTTGCTGATGTAATTTTGTTTTATAAAATGTAAAAATGTTTTATAAAATGTAAATTTGTCTCCAAGTTTGTATAAGTGTTTCATCTTTTGTAAAATTGTTTTGTCCTTCAGGGCCACCGTAGATCTATACAAACTGAGAAGTCTCTGTGAAGACGTAAACAATTACAAAGAAGCAACATATAAAAAGCTCCAGAATGACTAAAAGTATCTTGTAGTGGTGCTGACCTTGAATTTATGTACAATATCTAGCACATATCAAATCACTTTTAGACCTAGGCGCTGTAAAATGTCAGCTGAGAGGCTGACTCGTCGCTCGTTGTAGACAACATTAGCCTGTCAGTGCTTACCTTGAGTTTTCCGAGGAAGAGCCGCTTAGTTCGTTTTTGTTCTGCGACAAAGAAAACGGAGAATAAAATGAATATCATGGAGTGAAGTCATTGTGTACATAGAGCTGAAATACTTACTTGCTTTGGACATTGGTTCACCAGAGTTTGAGGTCCACTTTCTTCACGTGTGAGCAGTACGGGTGGTTGACATGCGCACTCTCTGACGTCACCCACTGTATCCGGTCAGTGTCAAAATAAAAGACGGTGTGAAAATAAATAACATTAAAAAATAAGAGACGGTGGGGATTTGAAGCCCAGCTTCTGTGGGATTTGGCCAACAGAAAAGCAAAACTAAAGCTCCGCGGGGAAAATGATAGAAACTGGAGTTGAAGAATATAAGGATTACTTTTAATGAAGTGAAGAGTTCGCCCAGGGAGTCGGGTCCATTGTCTGTCCAGTCTTGCCTACAACTAGGATTGCCAACTTTCTCACTACTAAATAAGAGACAGGTGCACGTTGCCATGGTGGTGTGAGCATGATGTGTGAATTCAGCGTATATTCATATTCTGATTCAACTGGAAATCCATAAAGTGTGTATATTCCCTTTAATCCTTACTGTATCATCATGTAACCTCATATGAATAAACCTCAGAGAAACCACAGTTTGGCTCTTTACATCAAAAAACAGGCACAATTCAAATTAAATGCAAAAGAGGAGTATGACTTGCCAAATGTACTTTTTCCATGGATACTTTTTGCTGCTCTTGACTGACTCAAGCAGTCTTTTGTCCTTTTGCACAGCCAGAGAGAAGTCCTTACATGACAAGTCACAGTTTACAGATATTTGAAGTTCATTTTTGATCAGCTCTGTGCTGCATCTGTTTCTTGAGTCTGACCATTTAATGGCCATCAGAGAAAAAATCCTCTCCACACTTTTTTGCAGGTGTGATTGGCACATGATCCACTGTTGTTTGATCTGATCTAGGATCTGTAGAGTGCAGTATGCTGTATTTACAAGAGGTAGTAGTCAATATACGGGACAATTGAGGTCCCTAATGGAACAAACCAATTTAGCCCAATATACGGGATGTCCCAGCTAATACAGGACAGTTGGCAACCCTACCTACAACATTTTTGAATAATCAATTTGGTGGTTTTAGCAAAATCAATGAGAGATTGGAACTTGAGGGACGATTTAACTGTGGGATGAATGATTTAGGCAAGCATCGAGTGATTGTACAATAAGTGGAGAAGGGAAGCCAAGGTCACCATGCAGTGCTAAGCAAATCTAAAAGGGGGAGACAGAGGGATGCAGGAAGTCTGAATGCATGAGGTGCACTGAATGCAACAGGCATCTGATGCAGAGAGCCCTCCTCCTCTTTGCCAAAGATGTCCAGGTATCTCAGTGGCAAACTATCCAGCAAAGTCTTTTCCCCAATGAGAGGTGAGACACAATTATGTGTGAGATTAAATGCTTCAAGTGTGAAGGATCCAGGGAATGATCTTTGAGTGATGGAAAAATTGAACTGACAAATAGAGGCTACTTGTTGCACTTGCATGTTTTTGTTATTGTGATGCAGAAGGTCAATTGTTTTGTGTTGAGTTGCTTGAAAAAAACAGGGGATGTAAGCTTTTACAAGTGTGAAGTTGGACACTGTATTGTGTTACCAAGGAATGTTACATTCAGGCCAATATGCCCATCTGTTGTTACTTGTAGTGAATACTAGAGATGATCAAAACAAGATGTTTAAAATAGGATTTAGAGAAATTTGTGTTTAAATAGCGACAGACTCTTCACTTCAAGGTACGGTGTGAAGACATTAGAATATCTAGTGACACCTAGCAGTTAGAAAAAATACTTCATGCATGATAAGTATGATCCAATAGCAAGTTTTTACCATCAAAAACATCTACTGTAAGTGTAAAAATTCAACTGCACACCAAAACAACTCTTTTCTTTTTGTCTTACAATAAGTTGGCTTGTTTACTTAATTTGTCAGTTCCATTCTACTGCAGAAACATGGCCGTGCCAGATAACGGCCTTGGGATCCGCCCTATTCAGATATAAAAGGCTCATTCTAAGTAAGCAGAAACAGAAACAATTTTTAGATTCAGGTGATTATTTAAACATACCTTTGAATATTTTAATCCATGTCAGGTTTTGCTAATTACCACACATTGTACCTTTAAGAGCAGAAATCCTAATGCAAAAGAATTTAAGGTTTTTGTCTATTTTTTTCCTAAAGCACTGGAATTTTGAGAAAACGCACATTCTACATTTTTAGAGCAGCCCACTATCAGAGCAAAGAAGCGGATGACTTTCAATTTAAGTATTACCACTTTACCACAATTGCCAATTTCCACTCAAAGCAAACCAGTTTGCAATATTAATGCAAATGGCAGAGGTGTTGGTGGGACTTAAAACACACCTGTCAATTTTTGAATTTTGCTTTACTGTTACTGCTGCACTAATGCTTAAGGAAATTAAAGAGGAAAAAAAGTAGAACACTGAGAACAAAACTATGAGGGCAATAAAAGCAAGTGGAACCCTGTAAATAATGTTTAAACCACTCTTATTAAATGTGCTCACTGAATCATTGGTTGCATGGGGACATGACATTTTAAGAACTACAGACATTGAAGAACAATGCAAACTATCTCAGCTGATAAAACCTCAAATTTGACTCCCGGACTCGTCCATTTGTTGCATGTCTTCCCCTACTCTCTACTCCCCACATTTCCCGTTTCTCTTCAGCTGTCCTATCCAATAAAGGCAAAAATGTCCAGAATATAACTAAAAAATATGCATCGTTAGAGGGCATCATGGATAGACCAACCTTCTCTCTTTGTAAGACAAATCTTTGTCCATTAGCATTTTGTCTTATTTTTTAACACAAGAATTGTGAAATGGAAACTTTCGTCAGTATACTTTGCATTTATTTGCTTTGTTTTTTTTTCATGTTTTGTATTTGCAAGAAATCTACCATTTTGCTAAAAAATGGATATAAAGAAAATAAACACATTAAATATTTACTGTACAAATTACAATGGTTCTCAGTTTTTTTTCCAAAAGGGAAAACATGGAGATTTATGCAGGAGCCACAGAGGAGACCTCTGTCTTTGACGTGGATACTTCAGAGCCTTCATCCACTTCTTTGCCAAAAAGCTTCATGATGCATTCGCGGAACTGAAAGAGAGAATAATAAGGCATGTTTAAAATGTACCCAAAGAACATCAAAATAAGACATTGAACGTTGTTTGATACAGCAATGTGAATTTTTTCTGCCCACCTGTCGGTTCATGAAGACATAGATAACAGGGTTGTAGATGGTGGCGCTCTTGGCAAAATATGCAGGCATGGATGCAGCAAGAGGATGGAAAGCATAACCAGGGTTAGCTGCAGCGTAGCAGGCAAAAAAGGTGTAAGGTCCCCAGCAGAAACAGTATGCAAAGATCATCACAACGACCATCCTGGATACTTCTCTCTCAGCCTTCTGGGTTGACTCTGATTCTTTCTGCTGCATGGCAACCTGTGACCAACACATCAGCACAGTGTGAGATTCTGGCCGTCTGTGGTCTGGTTTATGTGGAGGTTTATGAAAATGAAGGTGAGAACACTTACAGCACGGATGGCCATCCAGACAGCAAGGTAGCACAAGATGATAATAGCCAGGGGAATGATACAACATGTGATCATAAGAGCAATCATGTAGGACTGGACTCCAGGGTCATCACTTCCACTGAATACATCAGGTCCACAGGAAGTCTTCAGTCCATGAGGCCAGAACCTGATACAAGAAATTGTAAAATTAACATTTTTGGCATATCATTTTAAAACTCTTGGTTTCAAAGTGAAGATAAATCATCAGGCTACCTGCTCCATCCAAAGAGGGGACAAGCACACCACGCTGCTGACCAGACCCAGGAAAACACTATTCCACCTGTGGCCCATTTGGCATCAAACTTTACATTTCCAAAGGGTTTGCACACAACAACCCATCTTTCCCAGGAGATGATCGTCAGGGACCAGAGACCTGTAATACCTGTGCAAGAAAGCATGATACTCAGCTTAAACTTGCGGCCTGACACTGTTTGTCTCCAAAAATAGTCACCAAAACCTTTGCTATCATAGAGATAAACTGTCTGCACTTACCACAAGTTGAGACAACAAAGCCCTCAAACTTGCACATTGGATGTCCAAGAATGAAGTAACCAAAAATCTGGTTGCATACACTGATGGTGCTGGCAAAAAGTGTCTCTCCAAGATCTGCAACTGCAAGATTGACCAAGATCCAGTTCAGAGGGTGGCGGAGCTTCTTGAACTTTGCTGTGGCCACTAAGACGAGACCATTGGTGAGGACTGAGAAGAACACCACTACAAGCATCCAAAATGTTGCAACATTGTAAGCCCATCGCGGAGCAATGTGGTAATTGGGACCCTCAAAAGGATCTGGGAGGAAAAGGAGAGGACAACAAGTTTATACAACATTTCTCAATTACGAATCTCGTGTTCTCATAAGTTAAAATTGTCTTATTTTGTAAAGCCTTGGAAGCAATATTTTACTGAGACAGCACATACATGTATTAAATAATATATAAATGCTGTAAAGCGTTCTTTACTCTAATGGTGGAGACAAAATATTCAATTTTGTTTGGTCTTTACAATTAAACACACATTCCTTCTGAGCCAATTGGTTTATATTTCATCAATCATAAAACAATAACAATAATAAAAAACAGGATGTGATTCAATTGTCTGAGTAAACTCAAGGAGTAAACTAAAGGAGCTATAAAAAGCTCTGAGGCAAAATGTTGTCGATTAATCTTAAGCTGTATATTTCTATGTAATTCTGCTTCCTAACAAAAGAAATGCGATCAACATTGTACAATAACATTTTGAGAACTGATAGAGCAGTACAGATTTCTTGAAGTACAAAATAAACTAACCATTAAAAACACAGAAGTTGAAAGATTTAGCATTTCATTCTTTAAACCAAACACAATATCACTCAAAACATAAAGTGTGTTTCAAGAACAAAACAATACTGATGTTAAGTTATAACATTTAATCATCCTTCATGGGAAAACAGCTTTGCTATTATGTGAGTTCCTGCTGCTGTCACTGCAAGTCGTCCAGAATGTTTTATATCCCTTTTTTTTTTTTCTTCCTACTACTATAATTGACATATCTATTTAGTCAGTGAAAAACAAAATGATGATACTGTACCTCTGGTATTATTGCTGTTTGTGTAAACGAAGACACTCCCCTTTGTCGTGTCTTCATAGTGCCTCCTGGCAGCAAATGACTGTTTTCCCCACTCTTCTGCCATGCTGTGCTTGGAAGGAGGTCCCCAGCAGTTGGCCTTTCTTGTCACTTACAACCTCCTTGGGTGACTGGTGCTTCAACCCTGACTTTAGCTTTTATACCTATGCTTCAGAGACTTCTGATGGGATTAGGTCAAAATCACATTAATTCCGTGGTGTGCTGGTTGGCAGTGATACTTAGCAGCAGATCTGGAATAAGGGACCTTACTTTGAACTGTAATTAAAACTAAGAGCTCATTAGGTTACACAATTTGCTAGACTAATCTTGTTTTAAAGCGGATATCTGTCCGCTCCGTTAAAATGGAGATTAAGTGGGAGACCTTTCATTAATACATACGTTTAAATTTTGAGCTCACATTGACCTCCATCATAACACCCAGTTGCAAATATTGTCCACCATTGTTGTTTTTTCAAGTATAGCAAGAAGAAATCAATATGTGATATAGGAACGCTAAATCTGTATAATTTGATAGCTTCAGCTTTACATTTTTGGATGCAGATATCTTTTCTATGGTTAGTATCCGTTGGATGATATTCATGATTTTATTGTGGGAACTAAAACAAGCACTGAGATACTGTGCATATCACGGTAATGCTATGATGTGTATGATGTCATGTTCTCTTTAAGAAGGCCACTTTACGGACCCTGGTGGGCATGAAAGGACAGCCAAAACTTAAAGCAGCTTAACCGGACAAATGGTGACAAACTGAACTTTAATGACAACAGTTGCAGTTGTTGACATGTGAGGGAAGTGAGGCAACTTTAATCCCTCCGGAAAGAGAGTTCACCTCAGAACAAAGGATTTTTCAACACTCCCTTGATCCTACACTCACGTCATAGACCTTATGGCAAGGGTAAAGTAGTCGGTCAACCCTGTTTCATGAGGACCAACTCCAAATAAAATAGGTGGATGGATCAATTAAACAGTGCAATAGGCGTGCAATGTTTCTTTGTCGCTGTTGTGTGCCAGTGAGTAAATTAGCTTTTTTAGGAGGCGGGATCATCAATTTATGGAAACAACTGACCAAACAAATAATCAGACATGAGGGAGATCTGTTGCTGAATGTACAAAAAGTCAAAAGAATACTAATAAAAGAAGAATGTTTTTGTTTTTACAGCATGGGGTTCAGATGCCACAAAGTAGGACAGTCAGCCCAGGGCACAGGCTGGTGGGTCTGTTGATGATCACCATGCAGTAAGCTAGAGAGAAGACTAGCAGATTCCTGCAGGATCTAAGTGATGTTTACAACATTATTCAATCAAGTTTGAAGTACTACAGCAAATGATAGCCAAAGTTTTATACAATGTCCTGCACATAGGGCTGAGGGCTGGAACTGAACCTGGGGCTGCTCTGGTGAAGACTCCACCTCTGTACATAGGAATGTAAAGTTCTCAATACAATTGTTGTTGTGGTCCTGACAAGTAACTTTAAGACTAGACTTGAGGAAAATAAGCCTAGCAATAAATCCGTATCAGAACGAACATTGTTTTAAATTCCTGGTATTTTTGTAACTTGCAACATCGTTTTTTCACTCTCCACTTTCTCCCTTGTTTCCCTCTGTGAGAACGGAGGCAAGATATTTTTCTCATTCCAAGCTCTTATTTCTAAATTCTTTACAAGATTACTTTTGTAAATTTTCCTATATGTTTAACCAATGAAAACAACAGGAACACCTTGAAAGACAGCCTGTCTCATTGTGTGACCTGATATCCTTGTTTCTGCAAACCATCACTGACTGTGAAGATGTGATGACTACATTTTAGGAGTCCAGATAAGGGAGGCATTGGATGCCTTCAAGGCTTTGATAAAAGCTTTGATGTGTCCGGATAGACTGACTTTACTTTTTCAGATGACACTTTAGATAAAGGTTTCAGGGTTAGGTTTCAGGCATACTGAGGCTGACACAGAAATGTGAATGTGAGAGTAGTATTCAGGACTTGTATACAAACACCAAGGTATGACTTAGTTTAAGGATACTTAAAGGTAAAGACTAAACAGACTAAGTAACTAAACACATTTAAAATGGTAATGCAGTCAGATGATAAACAGGTAACAGATGGAAAGTGACAACCTGGTAAAGGGAAAGGTGAGCTTGTTATTTACATTGAAGACTAATAAGAAAATGAGATGCAGGTGTGTTAGCAGGTGGAGTTGATTTGGGAGTGTGAGCAGATGGATGTAGACCTCAGGTGACCAGGATCAGCGGAACAGGCTGAGGGAGGCTCATGGACAGGTCGGGACAAGCAGGATTGGAAAATGTTCCAGAGAGCATGGGCAGGAGAAGTAAGAGGGTTCATCAAGAAATCTTAAAAGGCCTCATGAAAAACAGAGTTCATCTCTGAAGGGAAACGAGGACTCCCAAACAGTGGTCATAACAAATGGCTTCACCATGAAACAACAAAGTAATGAGGGCTGTAGATGTAAAAGCATAAACATTTACATTTGAAAGACACTTCCTTACAGTGAAACAAATATCCCGATATTTTGACAGGTATGATGCCTCCACTTTATGCTGTCCTTAATTTGAAAGAAAATCTAGTTTAAGTCTCAGACCATGATGTCATTTGTTTGCCTTTAAGTTATACAGCAAAAACCAACAACTATTGACTGCACTGTGGAGGGGCAGTACCCATAGGAAAAGAAATTTAGAGAGGAGATCTCAAAAGTGTTTCATTTATGTCTCCTAGACAACAATGAGATCTGTTTGAAAGCAAAATGAGACCATAGCTTATGTCTCCTGTTTCTCATTCTTTCCTCCAGAAAAAAAGTTGCAAAAAGTCTCAGCTTAGTCTCCCTTTCAGTTCAAAAGGAGATCTGGTCAAAATCTGAAATGATTCTCAGGTATTTCTCAAGTGTTGTGACTCCTTTTGAGCTCAGGTGGAGAAATCAGGGAGCTCTCTCAATTGTCTCAATCTAACCTCATCCATTTGTTTTTGTCAGACTCAGTTTTTGTGTCTCAAGTTGAGCTCAGATGGAGAAAAGAAAGAGCCTGAGCTCATCTTTTCATGAACATTTATAGTGCCTGGCAAAATTAACATTTCAATGTACTTGTCCACAAACTTACACTTCTCATTAAAACATTTGAACCACTTGCAAGATCAGCTATTTAGATGTGAAATGATCTCTTCTTTGACTTCACAATATGGTCCTTCCTTTACAAGTCTGTTTGAGAACAAAACCACGTCACAAAGATTTAGTGGATTTGAGAGAAATTACAAAAGATAGAGATTTCATACCAGGTATGACAGATGATTTATTTAAAATATCCAGATTATTACAATTAAAAGGGTGGACTCTTTTGGGCGCTGGTGGCCTAGCAGTCTAAGCGTCCCACATACAGAGGCTACAGTCCTCGTCGCAGGGGTCGCCGGTTTGATTCCCGGCTGGTTGACCATTTCCTGCATGTCTTCCTCCGCTCACTACTCCCCACATTTCCTGTCTCTCTTCAGCTGTCCTGTCAAATAAAGGCAAAAAAGGCCAAAAATATAATTTAAAAAAGGGAAGAAAATTAGCCATTAATGAGATCTCTCATTTAAGTCTCAAATAAGACTCATGTCATGGTCTCAACTATTTCTCCTAGTGAATTTTAGGAGAAACTAATGAGAAACGAATGAGAACAATTTGAAACTTGAATGAGGCTGAAGTGAGAATCTCAGATTTGTCTCCAGAGACTTAGAAGAGAAAGCCTTGAGCAGTAAAATTTCCCTCTGGGTAGTGGTTTATTTACAAAGAAAGGAAATGATTACAAAATAACCAAATATATCCCCTTTCATTATATAAAAGCTTTGGAACTCTTAAACAAAGTAGATTTGGTTTAAAGACAATGATTTCACATGATGGGGTTTTTCAAGCTAAAACAAAGAAGGTAGAAGACACAAATCCATGATATTTGCACCATTTTAGTTGATTTAAGGCCAAAAAGCAACCTATAAATCACATTAGTACTTGCTGGACTCCAGCTTCAGGGTTATTTTCTGGTTTACAGAACAGGTTTCAAAGGGCTGATACTATGTCAAATCACGAAATCTCTCATGTCCCAGTTGTCTTTGATCAGGTCTACAACTTACTACAAGATTTTTGATGTAGAAAGCCGAAATACCACCACCACGAGTGCTGAGATATTACGCTGGTAACATATTCTGGAGCTGAGGTATGCACAGAGGCGACTTATCAGTAGCACTTCAAAGATCCTTCAGGTCAGTAGAGAGTACAGTAACACAGATTCTTGTGTTGATTTGAAGCAGATACTCATGGTCACATTCAATGAGTCTTTTGTGTTTTTTCCTTTGTCTACTTCACTGAAGAATGCTGCAGAAGCCACATTTGTCAACATAGCTTTCAATCACAATTACAATTAACTTCTCTGAAAAGTGATCACTTTCTGTCACATAAAGCCTTTTTAAACAAAAATCAATTTGACGTGCATTTTAATTTTCTAGTTTGTTGTATGTTCTAATGAATGAGGCAGACTTTATGATCTGTTCCTGCCAGTAACCAGGGGTAGCTCCAAATGTTTTGGCTTCACTTTTGGGTACAGTTCTGCTGTCCATGTTCTTATGTAGTATGGTAGTCACTCTATTTGGTCAGCAACAGAATCACTAGTCAGTTAAGCTGTTTGTTAGTACTTTTATTATTGTCCATAATTATATCAGCGTGCAAGTTGCTATCACGTGCCTACAACATCTGTGCCAACTAAGAGGTGTTTTCAACTGCTGGACTTACTGTTAATGGACTGCACTTTTAACAGAGCATGAGGACGTGTTGATTTCACCAACAAAATACATTTCTGGGCTAGCACCATCATACATGTCCGAGTGTTGAACCAACTCCAGCCAAAGAACTGAGTTCAACACATCAGATACTTTTGGATGTCCCAAGAGCCAGGGTAAAAAAACAGAAGGGACAGAGCCGCTCCTACACTTTGGAACAGTCCACCTTTTAATATAAAGCTAGGTCCAAAAGTAAATGGATATTTCTGAAAAAAAAAAAAAATAAAATTCTCTTTCAATTTTCAAAAAAAGTATTCTGTCCAAAGGTTGTGTTTTTGAATAGTTCTGTCTTCACACAACAACGCAGAAACAGTTGAAAACACCTGCATAAGCATGCCAAGCAAGTAAGTGGTGAGAATGTATATTCAGTCTATCACTTCAGACACCATAGAAGTACATTATGTGAATGTATTATGTTGAGTGTCTTCTTGAGCAAGCTGTAATTTAAACAGTGCTCTTTAAACTGTGTAAAAAGTGACAAATGAAATAATATTGAGCGTATTGAGTGCAGTATCATGATGAAGAACAGCAAATTTTCTTACAAAACATGCAATTAAACCTAATAGTACCAAGCAGAAGTAAACAAACGGTTGCCAGCTATCTTGGTGCATGTGCAATAAATATAAACAACAATTGCCATGCACAGGTACGTCAGCATTTCCAAAAACATTTGTTTTTGCTGTTCACACAAAAACCACAAGACTGAGCCTTTTTCTACCTTGGAAGGCGTTTTTAAATACCTCAGTTTTTAGGGACCTTAAAACTTTACTTATTTGTGGATGTAAGACCAAAATAGAGAGAGAAAAAATATGTTTTCAAAAATATCCACGTACGTGTGGCTGGGCCCCTGAGAGTGTGACATCACTGCATAAAACACATCTCTTGGTGTTGGCTTTTAACACCAGTTGAGTGTGACATCCTGACATTTTTATTTGCTCCTATTTATCATTTGAAGTCCAATGTAACTCTGAGCAACACCTTAAGTGTGGTTTATACTTCTGGGTTGAATCTACACCGTGGCCAAGCCATAGGCGTAACTATATGCGTTGAAACAAAGTGTACTGCAAGCTTTGCGATTGATCAGCTGGGCAGCATGGAATTTCCTGCATTTAGAAAATTGACTTTCCATCTCAAAACGAGACGGTGATCTGACTAGCTTTCACAGTATTGCAGAGCAACACAGACACTCCAATGCACAAGTAGTGCTCAAGACCACATTGGCCACTACGGCGTAGAGTCAATGCAGAAGTGTAAACAAGGCTGTTCTATGTGCAGAGTGTTTCCTATCATCAGAGAGGGGGGAGAAAAAGAATGTTTTTGACCTACCTTTAAAGGTGGGTATCTGCCTCTGAATTTATGCAACAGGAGATGAAGAAGGCAACTCAGGGCTTCACCTCCCATACTACTTTTTGAAATCCATGATACCACAAGTAAGCCTGCCCTCTGGTCCATGATTGATGGTCAATGATTTCAGGCCAGATCAATCTGGTGAAAATTCAAACTTTTGAAATATTAATATTTCATATTGAGTTTATAAATATATGAGAGGATGCGTCTCGTTACATTATCAACGATCCCACACATTAAAGATACAGATGCAGCAACCACTGACACAATCCCCAATCATGATGCAGTGCGATTCAACACGATCTGAGCCAACATAGTGGAATTTGTTGTGATTCATTGATGTAAAAATGACGCTATGCAAATCAATGAGTCTGATTATGTAATGATCAAATGAGATTAAGACTTTCACCAACTGGCCTTTCATGTCCTGTAATTGTGTTTCATGTCTGTTTCAACTTTACAGTAGAGTCAAGTGGCAGGGATTTCTTTCTTAGAAAACAACAACGTAATGTTGTATTCACACTGAGTCTCATTCATGAAACGTGAGCAACACGAATTTGTGTGTAAACCGTGTGCAGCAGAAATTTACGTGGATTTCCACATTCATCAATCTTTTAGTAGCGCTGATCTGTGAGTAACTACTCACAAAATCTACAACTGCTCCCGACTGTGTGTAGCGCTTGTGTAAATGTAGGAATGCACATAGATACTGCTTGTCACTGTCAGAAATAACAATTTTAATATGTACTGCTCTCTGTGACGTGCACAATACGCAGATGCCTTGAGACACGTAATTTAAACATGACAAAATATTTTTTTTAAATATATATAACATATTTTTACAACAAATAAGTTGGTAATCAAAGCTTTGAGATCTAGATTAGGTTTATTTAGAATGTGAACTACTTGTTAAAAACCACACAGACTTAATGGAGCCTAATGAGACGAAGCAAACTAAACCACACAATACCCGCACATTTACAAGTCCTCTCCGTGCTGGGATTCTTAGCCAAAGGGACCTTCCAGTGGGAGATGGCAGATAGATCTGGAATCTCCCAGCCATCAATGAGCCGCATTTTACCGGCAGTCCTTGCCGGCATTATTGAATTAAGGCCGGAGTACATTCAATTTCCCTATGGCGCACACCGGCAAATCGAGGTAAAGAGGGGGTTTAGCTCACTGGCCAAAATGCCAAATGTCATCATCGGTGCCATAGACTGCACACACATACGCATCAAGGCACCATCTGATGATGCATTTGCATACATAAACCGGAAAAACTTTAATTCCGTGAATGTGCAGCTGATATGTGATGCAAACTGTGTGTTGCTCAACGTTGTGGCTCGGTGGCCCGGTGGGACACATGACAGCTAACTGCGTTGGCACCCGTTTGGAGAATGGATCTGTGAGAGACGGCTGGCTTGTCGGTAAGAATGTAGTCTTCTACAAATTTCAACACAAATGCATGTGTTTTATATGTAGAGACTTACCATTTTATATCCATTGAAAATAAAATGTGCTTCCTACATTCCACTTCGCCCAAAATAATTTAAATCTCCGCCTCGGAGAAGTTCTTTTTTCGCTCTCTATCCTTCTTTCCTTGCGCCATTATTTCAGGGCAGGCCGACCAGATGCACAGGTCTGTGTCTTTATATGGTGGTTATTTGCTATTCATGGGCGGGGATTTATGCTAATTGATGATCACCGAGAGCGCACTGTCAGTTTACAATGGGTTGGCATTCATAATCTTACACACGTGTTTACGTTCAAATCTGAGTTTCCTGCACCATTCATGAATCCGGAGTAGAGTTTTAGTAGTGTGAGCCTTTATGTACAAATCTACACACAGATTTACATACGTTTCATGAATGAGACCCACTAAAAGCAATCATATGCTTAATTTGCACGTATACGAAAGCCAGAATGTTTTGGGTTCAATTTTCACAAATAGTTCACTCCCGTCATGTGTATCATAAAACACATTTTGTGAGAGGGGCGGGGTTCCCTTCAAACACCACTCCAGTCTGTTGTCATCAAACAAAGTTGAGCATGACTACATTGAATGGTGAAACCGGTTTTGCCAAAGGGGGCTGTGAACTTACTAGTACCACAGATTGCTTGAATCAAGTGACAGACAAAAGTTTTCACAATTCCCCAGATAATCCGACCTCCTCACTCACTTTCCTCAGTTATATCCTCTTTATTCATGTTCTCAAACAAAAGGTAGTGTCAAGGGAAGCTGCACAGAGATGCAATCAATTCATACAAATGATTTTATTCGCATTTGGTGTGAACACCCCATAAGGCTGGATATCTTTACAAATAAAGATAGCCATAGCGTCAGTTATTGTCTCTAAACAAGAGGAAACGTTAACCAGCTGGGCATGGTCCTCTGGAAAAAGATGGTGGGTATTGACAGTGTAAATAATGGATGTGGTATACGTGACATCACCCATTTGTTCCTGAGCGCTGTTTTGAAGCCAATCGGCGGCGGCAGCCATATTGGAAATGTTGAACTCAACCTAACTTAGTGTGACGTAAAGAGGCGGGGGTTGAGCCTCCTAGCCAACAGCTTCACTATTCCCGCCTGTCAGTCAAGTCAGTCATGTCCTTACATGGGCTAAATTGCAAATCTTAATATCATCTGAACTGTCGTGTTAGAAAAAAATTCACCCCCTTACAGTGTGTGCTGACAGAGAAATTAGCTCTTCAGACCGAAGCCGTTTTTTGAACCAGGCTGTAAACATGTTTATTTCTGCTGCAAAGATTGTCTTTTTTGAATTGGTGTGTATGTGGTTTCCAGTGTTTCTGCAGCCAGCCTCAAATGGATACTCAATGAATTGCAGTTTATAACTCTTCTACATGGGCTTCATATTTTGAGGTTGCTGCTTGGTGTACTCGCTCGGCGTCCACAATGTTTGTTGTACAACTCTTACACTATTCTCCAATAAAAAATCCCCTACCTACAAGTGTACGTCTGTGAAGCATGTTAACATAGCGCTGGTCTAAAGTAGGAGGAATATAACAGACATTTTTAAAAATGTCAAGTTATTGGGTAAGTTACACTGCTAAATAACATCTAATCTCAAATGGATCAGGTTTCACCTACGCACACATTTTATAACCAATTAATCTAGATTTAATTCCAAAATTGCATCCATATGTAGCCGCTCTATCAATGCACTTGTATCATGCCCACACTTGTCCGTGCATTGATGCAAATCTGTGAATCTTCCTATTTCTACTTCATACTCATCTATTTGTGATGTTTGCACATAGAGAACAGTTTGACATTTCAGTAAGAAGGATTAGGTCTAAATCCAATAGGGTGAGTAGCCTGTCTGGCACTCTGCCAAATGGGTCACTATTACTTGGTGCGCTGTTTAAAGTTGTATTTAATGTTAAGTTGATTTGTTCTTCACTTGTAGGAAAAAATCAGATTCATTTTTGGCACTAATGGAATTCTGACCTGACCTCTTAAATTAAGATATCTTATTCACCCTGTTTGGTTCGAGAACAATGTTGAAAACATAAACTACTAGGAGTTCTTTCTGCACAGCTATCCTAGGATTAATCTTACCCACATTATATATGTCTGGGTACGATACTTGTAGAAACTAATGAGGAAATGTGTTGACATTTAAATGAAAACCTCCATTATCAATACCATGCTCTCCAATCCGACCTGGCATTGAGAAGGAGGTGGGGTACATCATGAACAAGTCAGCAGTCAATCACAGGGATTAATTATAGAGGGGCTAACCCAGAACCTTCTTGCTGTTAGGTGAATGGGTAGAGAGCAAACTATGAAGGCGAAAATCATATCACTATGGGGGCTGATTAGATTCCCTGCAGTGCCCTTTACCGCATGTCTTCTCCCCCACCACTACTGTCTCTCTTCAGCATTCATTGGAGCATTAATGCCTCCAAAGACTCCTCAAAAAGTCCTGTTAGTGTCTTCTGCTACATTTAACACCATTTACTTTTACATCCTATTAGAGAGACCAGCACATTAAAGACATTAAAGCATTAAGCTGGTTCAAATACTATTTATCTGATTAACCTCAGTTTGCACATGCTAGTAATGATTCTTTAATGCACAATGTTAATCAAAGAGCCCCATACATTTGTGTGCTTGGGTCAGTTCTTTTCAACTGATATAAGCACTTTACTGCAATATTTCAAGGAACCATACAACAAATACTCAATTTTATGCAGATGATACCCAAATATACTGATCAAGAAAGCCCAATGAGACCCATCTGTGAATAAAACTCAAAACATGACTAAAGGACATATTGGTAAAGATTAGGATGACCAGCAGTTCTCAATTTTTCAAATTTGACAAGACCAGGGTTATTTGCCTCCCAAACACCTAAGAAACAGATTAACTTCTGAAATAGCCACGCACACTTAATGAACAGAATTGAAACTCATTCTAGTGGGCCAGATCATCTGTCTTCGGTCAACAACAAGAGATCTGTTCTATCTCAAACAGCTCTACATTTAGTGCCACTTCTGGCTTTTTTCAAATAGGTATGTGTGCACATGAATCACTGAAATTATTTAATTTTCTTACGCAAAATCATATCCTCTCCACAATACAAGCAAATAAAATGTTGTATAGCACTGTAGAATAACTAATGAGTACCTTAAAAAGTACCTGTAAGTAACTTCTTGACTTAGACATTAGTTTTGATGATATTGAACAGTGTTTCGAACAGAGATTGTGTGGTTCCCCATGGTTGATCCTTAATAATAAAACTAGTCAGAAATTGCAGATCGCATTAAATATAAACTTAATAGGATCTGCATATTGTTCTTTTTTCATAACTGACAAAAAAAAAAAGTCAGTATCAGACAGGAGCCAATACACAGGGCTCACAGCTGGCTCATTGAGGTGTCACATTCTTGACCAACTCAACAATACCTATATGGCATTACCCTTGCCATCCCCACCACAGCTAAGAATCTTGGAGTTACCTTTAATCAGGTTATGTTCTTTGTTTAAAACAGTGCTCAAGAACTGTTCTAACATTCACATGCTGTCTCAATAGTTGCAGAAAAACTTTCAAAGTCTGGATTACCACACGTTTTTTAAAATCAGACTTTCCCAGTTATTCTCTTTTTACTCTCATTATGGTCCCAAATGCTCCTGCAGTAGTGCTGGAGACTTTTCAGACAGGAGATCTTCTTCAGTATCACATTCCCTGCAATGGTTCGCTGTAAACTGTAGGTCAGGCACCAATATACCTCTAAGACCAAGTAGTTTACTATTACCTGTCTAGAACACAGTGCTCTCAGAATACAGGCCTGCATGTGTTTACCTGAGGTAAACCTCTCTCGTGGAACATCGTATGGTTTGGTTCAGAGAGGAAGACACCATCTTTCCTTTAGAGAGTAGGCCTTAGACTTTCCTTTTTAAGAGAGCTTATAGTGAGGGGTGGCTCAGTGTTGCCCTGGATCAGCCTCACTGTCCTCAAGCTCTCGGTCATGGTTAAGTTGTTTTGTCTCTGTAAATAATATTGCAAATGAGCTTGGTTAGCAAGGTGAATCTATGATTTTAATTAGGAGGTTTACTTTGGGTGATAACAAAATCAGCTTTAATTCGGATGCCCTTGCCAGAAGAACTACAAGGCATATTTGTTTATTATTTTCCAGACCCCAAATCATTCCTTTAATTTTTTTCCTTTTCAGAACCCTTAATTCATAAAATGAATCCTAGGGATATTAAGCACAAGCCAAACCCTCGGGAAAATGTAAACTTAGTGTATAAATCTAAAACATTTGAACATTATCTCATCTTCAATTTTAATCTGAATTCATTTTTTAAACTTGAGTAATCGCTTTCCTCTGGCAATTAGTAATAATGTAGGTCAAGACGCTTAAACAGTCTATTGGACAGACGTAACCATCTTTCACATATGAAGCTAAGTGGCACACTTTCAGAAAACTTTGTAAATAATGCTTATATAGTATTTAAATGTATTTGTACATGCAAGTTTTGGGGAAGGACACAATGCCAGGCACATGAAAAGCAACAATGACCACAAACAATCATATTATCTTAAATTTTGAGATGCAATGTCCGCAAAAGCACAGATGATGAAATCATAATTGATGGTAAAATTATATTAAGCAACTAAACTTTCTCTCAAATTAACATCTCACTGACGCACTGCCATGTGTCAACTGGGACACTCAAAAAGGATGGCCTTAGAGTTACCATTAGGAGTAGCACCATATCTTACTGCAAGTGCGAGTGTCTACTGTAATTAAACCCTAACTTTTTATGTGAACAAAAGCTCCAATAAGAAGAGCATCAGATTGATTGACTGAATTTTAGTTACTTAAAAACAGTATTATAGACAGTATTAATCCACCTGTGAAATGCTGTTGAAGATTTCTCAGCTGGCCAAAGCAGATTAAACGGACAACTCAGGTTCTTCCACAAAACAGATTAACACAGAGTAATTACTTCTGACATGCTCACTCCGTAACACTTTAATCTCTCCGGAACAACAGTTCACTTCAGGAGAAAGCAGAGGTTAACAAAAGCCGCTACCGTGTTCTATTTTAATCCGTTGATTCTGTGTGCTCGTGAAGTCCTCTTCATGCACAGGTAGCTGTCTCGCAGACTGGATAAGAGCTTCACACGGGACCGGGACTGCACACCAAGAAGAGGATGGATCCTAAAACTGAAGTAACCCATACACTTTTCTACTTTCCTTTTCTCTTTTCTGTAAACATTTCAAATGTCTTTGTTATTGTAAGTGAACAGAATAGTAGAATATGCAGTATTTTAGATTTCTCTCTCTATATATATATATATATAGAGAGAGAGAGAGATAGATAGAGATTTTTTTAATCTTGATTGATTTTTTCACATCCACCAGGGGAGTAACTAGTTGCCTTTTAGTTTTTTGTTTTTTTCACCCCTCTTGACTCCTATTTCCATGTGATGCTGTGATGCTTCGAGGGTAGGTCTGGAATTCCGCTAGTTCTGAACTATTCATGTTTGGTAAAAGTTCACTACTAGCAGAACTCGGATTTGCTCCCGACTACCGACGTGAATCTCCATGACTACCGTGAACAGGGGACAAGTGGTTAATACACTTGCCGTTTGAGTAGCAGGTGGTCAGAATGTGTGGCGACAATTACTGAGAGTAAATAATTACACTGGTGTGATGTGAACCGAGTGCACCTTTGCCAGCCTTATGGTCTCTTGTTCATTTCACATCAGGTAATAGTTTTACTCTCAGATTTGGTGCAAGTGTTGTTGAGACATGTTACAAGCTACAACTAAAATGACTGTCTTTCCCCTTTCCTTTTTCCTGCAGCTCAGCTAACTCATGGTGGCCTATATTCCAAGGGTAATGGTGTCAGTGGTGATTTTATGTATTGATCTGACTGTATTGACTTTTTGTCTCTTTCAGCACCAGGGCAGGCAGACGTCACCTCTTGCTAAGTTTTACTGTTCATCGTTTTCAGAGGTGAAACTACAGATAACAGCTCAGAATCTTCAAAAAGTTGATTTAACATCAATCAATCAATCAATCAATCTTTATTTGTATAGCGCCAAATCACAACAAACGTTATCTCAAGACGCTTTTACAAGCATAGGGGGTCTAGACCGTACTCTATGTCAGATTATGAACAGAGACCCAACACCAAGACAGGGTAAGACTCAGTCTGACCCCACCTTAATCCATCATGAGCATTGCACATCGCAGTATTTAGCTAGTTACAGTGGTGAGGAAAAACTTCCTTTTAACAGGCAGAAACCTCAGGCAGAACCAGACTCATGTTAGACAGCAATCATGCCTCGACCGAGTTGGGTCTGGAAAGACAGATAGAGGGGAGTAAGCGAGAGAGTTGATAGTGATGAGACGAGTCGTAGAAGCTGTTCCCTATGTTCAAAACTGCAATCTGAATTGCATTTGTGCCTGTTTGGTACAGCTTTGTTTGAAATAGTTCATACATATTTATCATATATATAGTGAAATGTGAACTCTAGTATTCAGACTAAAATAATTTGCACTTTATATTTCACACTAAATTTTGATCTTTGCAAACATAGGGACTTTTGTGATTACCCACTCAAAAGACTGTAATTCTGTTCAGCTAACCCACTTTATATTTTTAGTTCTGACTTACTTTGAATTGCAAGTAATATGTAAGTTCCTGTGCCAACTGATTTTAGTTAGGTCAAATTCAAATGATTAATGCTTGCATGTGTGTGTGTGTGTGTGTGTGTGTGTGTGTGTGTGTGTGTGTGTGCGTGCGTGCGTTTGTGTGTGTGTGAACATCTACTATTTATAACATCTGTTAAAGGTATGGCGCCATCTATCGGCTCCATTTCAAATTAATCGTCCACATCTTCAACAATCCACTGCCAAGTAATCTTTAATTTTCATTTATTCAGCTGTGATATATGAACAGATGGACTTCAAATGGAATCATAGAAGACATACATCTGCTCATAATGTCATTCTAACCATTTCTTTGACTGTTTCATACAGACAGGGACATCAAGAACCAGTACAATAGCCTATTGCACATTAAAATATTTGCATTGGATGATGGAGCAGTGAGTGAGTTAATACTTTTTTTCTCCAATTTGTACATTTCTCACAGTATCTGTATGTTGAGTTCATCTGAGTAATGCTTTGTTGGAAGTTAAAAATATGTGTCTTGTTGATTTATACGCCTGTGTTTAACTATCATGTTTTCTTTATGTGCCATACTTTCTCTTCAAAGCTTCATAAAAAATGCAGCAGCTTCATTTGCTAATTCAATTTTGATGTTCTGAAAGAAATTCATTTTTCTAATTTTTATTTGAAGACATTTTAAATTTAACTCAAAATTAAATTTAAATTATGAGCGTAAATAATAAAGCAGAACTATGTGTTTGCCTTGATCTTGATCCCAATATTGTAGACAAACATGTTTAAACAGAGCATGGTTTGAATCTGTTTGTCTGTGGGCTAATACTTCAACAGTCCTCCAGGGTTTTTCATGCTGTGGAGCAAAAACAACACAAACCAATGCCAGACTGTAAGCATACTCTTGACTGGGACAATTGTGAATTACACTTGGACTATTCAAATGTAATCCTGCTAATCTCACAAAGCTATCTATCTGATGAGGTGACCCAAAGGGTCTCTCGACAGTTTCTTCCACATTGTTAGTAGTTGTTTTCCAAGCAAAGATGTACTGTAAACTGTAGAGTTGTTGTAAGCATTTTATTCTCTATATGCAGGCAAAACCCTAATTACAACAATTCTTTTGTACTCAAAGAATTTTCTTGTTAATTCAGTAAAAACTACTATGGGTTTTGTAGTGACCTCATCATGCATCTTGTGAAAAAAAACAAGATTTTAGGAGGGATTAGACTAAAAAAAATAGTTTTTTAGAGAGAACTCATAATGAGTTCCCTGGTAAAGGACAAAATAAACACTGTCATTATTCATTCATTTATTTTTTTTTGCATTTTATATTTGCATATAACTCTTAATCTGAAAGTATAACATCTTTACACTTGTCACAGTATGCATCAATTCAGTCCTTTTACAGTGTGAAAGTCATCAAATGGAACATGAATAACCTAAGCAGGTCCGACCTTGGAGACTTCAGTGACTGATGTACTTGATCCCTCCTCATCCTCGCCTCCGCTCATCCCCAGCATCTTCTTTAAACATTGTCGAAACTGATGGGACAAAGTTTTTAGAAAAGTTACTTCTGTTGTAAACATTTTCTGAAATTATAAGTAACATATTTCCAGAACTTTGCAGATAATTCCTTTTTGGGATATGTACCAAAACAAAACATCATGTGATAACAATCAATTAATCTCTCTTTGTATAAAACACAACACACGTTATCTCAAGATGCTTTTACAAACATAGCAGGTCTAGACCATACGCTGTGTTAAATTATTAACAAAGACCCAACATCAAGACAGGATACGATCCAGTCCCCTCAAATCTGATGTTTTTAGTTACATGAACATGTGAATGGTCATCTGAACAATCAGGAACAAACTATGTGTCCATGATTTGAAAGCTATAAAGAGAAGCACCACATAACTAATGAAATGTGATGCATTGCTTGTTTCACTACCTCTAGCTCTTTAATTGATACATGCATACTAGATACCAAAACCAACCTGTTTGTTGAGTAGGATGTAGATCATTGGGTTGTAGACTGTGGAGGCTTTAGACATACAGGACGGTATGGTTGCCAGTCTCAGGTCAAATGTCTGCCCACGGTTGTTAACGACCCAAAGAGCAAAGATGGTGTAGGGCGACCAGCACACGAGGAAGCCTACCACCATGACAACCACCATCCTTGTCACCTCTTTTTCTGCCTTCTGGGTGGAGGCGGACTCAGCTTGAGCCTTTGCTGCCTGTTGATGGAGAGGCACATTAAAGTGGTAGGTCCAACAATGGAAACCCTCACATGTATGTATAAAAGCCACAAATGAGAGCTGTAGGTTTCCAAACAAACACACACACACACACCCACACAAACAAAAACACAAACACACACACACACACACACACACACAGAGTTAACCTGAACCTACCGATTTCATCAAGAAAAGCAGCTGTGTGTAGCAGAAAACGATGGTAGCGAAGGGAACAGCAAAGCAGAACCCAAACAGGAAATACACATAGGACTCATTGTTAAACTTGTTGTTGGTTGTGTACCAGTCTGGTCCACAGGAACATTGCATGCCCTCTGGGATATACCTGTAGAGACAAGCAGAGCTGAAGACGTGTGCTGGTTGTGGCTCTTTATATTTAGATTAGGTTCAGGTAATAACTTATGCTCAATATCTTAACAAGAGCTGTGTATGTCTTATACATACTGAAATTTAGAAAAGTAATTTTCTAAAGAACATCTTATCAGTGTTATTTCCTAAAATTAGTCTTCCATGGCAATTATAAAAACTAATAATTCTGCATGCTTTGTCCATTTACTAACCTACTCCAACCAAACAGGGGAGGAGCTGAAGCAATCAATGCAAAGACCCAAGTGGCTGCACAGCAAGCTATAGCATGGTTAGGCTTGAAGGCAAAGTTCCCGAGAGGCTTACAGACAACAAGCCATCTCTCAAACGCTACCACAGCCAGAGACCACAGACTCACCATACCTGGAACAAGACAGAAAGGAAAAATTTGATTTGATTAAAAAAAAAATCGTATGCCTCTTGATTTAAAAAGTATTCTCTTACAGGTTTGCATCTGCTGGATCGCAGGAAGTTCTGCTAACCAGCCCCTGCTTTTGCTTAAAAGTATTTGGGTCAGATCTACAGTTGCCTCTGAAGTCTTTACAGGAACATTTTGATGTAACTTTTTGATTGAACTAATAAAAAGAGATTACACTTTTAACGAAGCTGTCTTCTGCTCATGGTTTCTTGGTGGACCACATAAACTCAATAAGCAGCTCAGCAATTTACCTGAGCGATTGTAGTTACAAAGTAATGTTCCTGGGCTTATACACAAATTAAAATTCACACTTCTACACAAAACTGCTGCTTTTACAGCAAAATTAAACTAAGTTGTGCTGCAGATTTCAGTCTTTCACAATTCACTGTAACTTCAAAGAAACCCATCAGCATTTTATACATAGCTTTTTAGTCTTACAATAAAAGCAGCAAAGTGAGGTTTGCTGTGTGACAAAATATACAGTTTTAACAACAGCTTTGTTTCTCCAAAATCATTTACTTGATTACCAAATAATTATTTCTTATAAAAAAATTAAGCTCCTCACCACCCAGGGTTGCAGCAAATCCTTCAATCTTGCAGCCAGTTGGACCAACAGCCATGTATCTGTTCATGAAGCAGAAGAAGCAGGTTGCCGACCCCACACAGGAGACAATGAGGTTAGCCACAGCCAAGTTCACCAGGATGTAGTTCAGATGAGACCGGAGCTTCTTATATTGTATAGTACATGCAATAGTGAGTACATTAATGCTTGTTCCGCTCACAAATAGGACGAACATAAAAGCTGACATGGCATAAAAGACACCCTGGTGCCCTAAGTGATCCTGGGGAACTAGGAACGGGCTTAGCGAAGTGATATTGTTGGTGTCCAGAGGAATAGGAATCCAGAAGTCATCTGGGAGCTCTGTTTGCCGATGGCCCCTCATTTTGGTCTGTTGGAGTGTCAAATAAATTTGAAGCACTCTTCAAAAAAGTTAAAATTGGGTTATTAGGAGCCTAAAAACAATTTCCATCTAGTTTGAAATGATTCTAAGGACCTTGTTTTAACGTCCTCCGACAGTCTCTCTCCAACGGGTCATTACACCTGCATTTATAGGAAACTTAAATATCACTTAGGCTCAACTTAATTAGCTCAAGAAGAGGATTGACATTTTGGCATACATCCCACACATAATGGCTCAAGGAACAAGGAAGGGATTTAAAGCTTTAGCTCACATCCCACATATACTTGTACCTCTGTAGACATCATGAACTCCCATTGCAGCATCTTGTAGCTAATAAGTTACTCAAACCTGGCACAGAACAGCTCATTAAACCCTAATGTCTAAGAGGCCTGTGGCCCACATAATCTGATCATCTGCGATGTTCATGAGGTCAATTGAATGCATCTGGCCCTTAGTAATCCAGGTGATTCACCCCTCAGGCTTTATGTCATGTCACTTGGGCATCAAGGTTTCCAAATAAGGAGCGTCATTGTGTTTCACAGAGAGTGAAATTTTAAGCGTAACTGTGACACAATAAAAACCCTGACACAGAGGCAGAATGTTCAAGTTAAAGTTAACAGCCAAAACAGAAACAGTAATGTGTCAAAACACCTCAAGGGACCTCTGAGCCAGACGTACCTTCACACTATCCTTGTAGGTGCACCTTGATGCTGCTCAGGCTGATTTGCATTGACCATATTCCAGGTAAGGCCAATCCCATCCATGTGTCTGATTTTACTACAATGACTGACTGCATTACACTAATAAGTCAGAAATGTCTTAAAAATATGTTGGTCTTATGGTTGTTCAGTGTCCCATGCAGCTGTGTAAAAGAGTCCATCTGAGTCCACCCTATCCTACAAATAAGTATGTGCACATTTAAAGGACCATCTGACTGATTTTCAAATTATTTGAATGTCTAAATAAAAAATATCCCAAAAAAACAATCAGACTAAACCTAAACCGTATTTAAAGAGGTTAGAAAACCACTACAATAAAAAAGACCAAAAGCAAATTTATGATTTTAAATCTAGTTTTATACTGAACAGAAGAGGGCACATCCGGCCCATGCCTTAAATATGACTGAAAGCGTTGTGGGTTCACATTTGTTTTAGTACTGTAAACTTATATCTAGTTTCTATCTTTTACTCTGAGTTATTGTTATTCTTAGTAGTGTTATTCTTTTAAAATCTGAAATTAATTTTGTTTTTTTTAGGTAACAAAGTCAAATCTGTCTAACACACCTCAGAATGAGACGTCTTACCATGATGCTTAAAATGCAAGTTCAAAATATAAGAGGTGCTTTTTTGTAACATTCAAATAAAATGTGACGGTTTGTTTTGGGTGGAACCATTGTCATTGAAGCTATTAAAAGGTCGTGTTTAGCCATGCAGTCAAGGTTCAGGGCAAATAAAGCTCTCTTGTAGCACTTGAACAAAGACTATTTTGAATCCATCGCTTCTTCTCTTGGAGAACAATATCTCTGTAAAAAGAGGAAGACACCTGGCCTCACTAGGTCGGTGGTCAGAGAATTCAGCATGCTGTCCTTAATCTCACTGTAAGATGTTGTTTATGATGATCTGATTGTTGAGGGTAACACACATCCTGCTGCACACTATATTTGTCTCAAAAGAGGAACTTCAAGATTTAGTCCTTCGTAAACACTTTCCTGGAAGTAACACAAACAACCATAGCGGTTTGTGTATGTAGGAGCACACAGTGCACAGTGTTTAAGATGCGCATCAGCGCTTGCTCTTAACAGCAAAACCTGGTTGAACAGGTTAATCCAACTTTCTAATACAGAGAGCAGCAGGTCTTTGCCTTCCAATCTGGCTCCCAATAACACTAAATCTGATAATCTCTGTGTTGTGGCCTTTTGTAATCCACTTTCCTGGTTTAACTCAAGCTGTGTGTTAGCTCTTGGGCATTTTGCCTCCTTTCCTGAGCTTCAACAACAAGAATAGTGTCACTAAATATGTTGTCCAGTGAAAGGGCAGAGGGGCTTTAAACATATTGTAACAGACAAGGCAAGAGATATTCCAGATAATGAGGATGGACTTGCAGTGAAAAAAATATGTTGTGAATTGCTTAGTGAGATTAAAATCAACATTATAAAGTAAAATCTAAAATTCTTAATCTGATATTTTTAGCAGCCCCTTAGAAGAAATGTTTAAATCTATTCATTTAAATGCCCCATGTATCCAGTGTAGATATGTACTACTGTATGTACATCAGCCTCATCAAGTCTGTGGGTTTGTGTGTGTGTGTGTGTGTGTGTGTGTGTTAGTGTGTATGTGTGTGTCTGTATGTGCGTGTGTGCGCATGTATGAGTTCTACAATCATCATCTGCATGTTAAGCTGTGATTCGACCACAGGACTTCTGTCATACCACCAAGCGTTGCTGAAGGACCTGCAGTCGCGAATCCACTTGGTCAGAAGATGAAAAACGTCAATCCAGAGGAGAGGGAGGAGGTGAAGGAGGCCACACAGGACGAGGACCAGGCTCATCAGGATATTGTTCAGGTGGGAGTCTTGTATTGGGCAGTGTATGAAATTGTAAATAAATTAATACTGTAAGTATAAAAAACCTGCATATAACCAATAGGTGCTTACTAGATGATCTGTGAATGTGTTGAAGGATGGGGTGTTATTCACTTCTAGATGGATGGACATCTAAATTCCTTGTAAAGCTCCTTAACATCCCTGGGCTTCATGTTGGCCAGCATGGCATGGAAAATCATACATTTGCTTTTCATGCTCATAGCCAGGAAAAGTTTGTGAGTATGGACATTCTCTCCTATGTGTATGAATCTGCAGTGTCAAGGTCAGCAGTGATCATTTTCACTGAACGGTTAGAAACTTGTTTGGAGGAACAGCAAGTCGGAGCACCGATCCACTAAAAAATGCTTTGATTTTTTTAATTTGTGAATCAGAAGAGAGTGACTGAACGTTTGGAAAATATATTCACATATTCACAAAAAGCTTCTCAAACTTGAATTAAAAAAAAAGCTTACATGTTAACACTATAATGTAACAGCAGTCAGTTACTACTTTATTTATTTATTTAATTTTATTTATATATATATATATATATATATATATATATATTGTATTTTTTTAATGTATATAGAGTCCCCAGGATTGAATACATCATCCACAGAAAACTGAACAGTGAAGTTAAAACCAGACCAAGTGAATACAATAATGTGAAGATATTCTCACTCTTGTTCTTTTCTTTCATCCATAGATTTGGAGTTTAATTCTCAGCTCTTACAGTTCAGAAGTTGGTGTGCAGTCAGCCAAGACCCTGAACCCTGAATTGGTAGGATATCCATTGTGTGTGTGTGAATATGTGTTAATGTGACTGGATTAGTTCCTGATGGTTGGCTTGGCATTTCACTTCAGCCCCTGCTCTCGTGTAGTGTAAAGTGCTATTAGTGCAGTCCATTTACAATTTTCCATTTCCACACTATTAGTTCTGATACAGCCAGCATAAAAAGAAGGTTAGTGTGTGTCTCAGAACCCGAGATGGTTCAGTTGGATCCAATCCAAAGGAAGTCGTTGTTTTGTAAGCAGATGATCCCATCATTAGGGATATTACAACTCCTAAACACATTTAATTGGAACAAAGGTATCCTGTTTTCTATTAGCATTAGGACGGATGATCTTATACCTTCTTTATCGTATCAGGATTAAGAGGGATTACATTGAGTTGAGCATGGATCACGGCACAAGCAGTGGATTTCCATGTTGGTGAATGTTTGTTTTATATATTAGGATATAATCAACAATGTTGGATTATTACAATGCCCTGCAAAACTCTTCAATCTCCATGGATATTCCGAGACAGTTTGTATGTGACTGGTATGTCTGATAGAAAAGGAAACAAAATCATCATATTACGTCTACATCTTTGAGCAGGTTGATTGGGCTTTGCATACTGACGCCATCCAACAGCCTGAGAGCACAGGCAATTAGGATTTAGAATAAGAGACTAAGAAAGGAATGGGTTTACAGGAGAGCTGGCATCAATGTTTGTTATCACGTCATTAACCCACTGTCTTTTGGTTTTTGTGACACACATCACTAAGATTCCTCATCCATGCCAGGAGTGCACCAAACCTTGTATGAAGACTTCGTAAAGACATCACTCACTGGAGAAAGGTAAGCGATGTGTAGCTTTGTAGGAAATAGCATATTTGATATTTAAAAAAACAGGATTTGTTTTTTTTGAGGCAGTGCTAGACATAGATCCATTTCCACAAATGTATCAGTAACAGCAGGATGTTGATTTTAAGGTTGTTTGCTTACAGGGATCTGGATAGTAGTCCAGGGCTTTGGTACAAGAGACTCTCTAATATTCATTCTTGTTTAGATTTTGTGAAAACTATGTGAGAAATTCCTGCCAACACTTGACTTTGTACTAACAAAATAAAAAAGTTCTTGAAATTGACTGACACACTGGTCTGCTGTGTCTCTAACAGAAGGTGAAACCAGACCAAGCCTTTTTTTAAAACCTGCACCTCCCGCTGCCATAATCCTTCATCCTGTTGCTTGTACAGCTTTATATCGTCATCTCTTAAGGCTGTCAAAGGTTACATATTCAGCCGCTTCCTAAGAGTCTTACTGTTTGTTAACCACTACCAACTCCTCACAGAGAGAAGATCAAGACGTCTGAGCTTCAATGATCTGTTTTCTCGCTTTTGTAATCCCTCACTTTGAGTGTTCACATGCATGTCAGTGATTCTTTAAGCTTTGAGACATGTAAGCTGCCATTCTTTAAATAACAAGAAAATACAAAATTATTTTGCTCGTGAGGCCAAAACTGATTTGATGTCAAGATTTTAAAAGAATAAAAAAAAGATGATGTGAGGGACTGACAACAGGTGCAATCAATCAGCTGCAGTGGTTACTTTTGTTCACTTAGATTATTTAAAGGATTTGGAATACAGGTGGTTTAACTTTTAAGAGTCCTCCTTGGTGTATTTTTATGCACTACTCTATTGAAGTTAAGAAATTTCTACTGTTTCTGTCTACATAATACCTCAACGTGTCTTCTCTGAATTGTTTTCTTAAAGGTGTGCCTCATGGGTCTATAATCTGTTCCATATTGATCCAGTTAAATTCCTTCAACCAACACAAGCAACATAATGCTATGTTTGCATTCTGCTTAGATTGCTTATTCTGAATTTTTCTTAAAAATTACAACAAATTTGAGCAATATTGATGACACAATTTAAATTTGGAGACCTTATATCTCATCAAAAAAGAGAAATACATATATGTTATATATATATGTTAAGTAAGAAAAAGGTAATAACAGGAATATAGAGCTCAATTTTATAAGTGTGTTGCTTTATTACTTATAACTTCTTCAATTGCTATCTTGGTGGAAAGGCACTTGGTGAGGAGAACCTCAGTGTTTGAGTTAAAACTCAAGTACCAGGTATTTCCATTTTCACATGCTTTAAAGTTCTACTCAGATAGACTTAATTTTGAAATACAATCCTTACCAAAAAATCAGCTACTGTTATAAATAACTTCCCACATAAACATGATCCAATAATAAATTGACTTGTTTAAACTTTCAGTTTACCTTTTACTTTGAACACGGATATTAATTTTTTAATAGAGTATTTTGATTTAGATTTTTCTTATTGTGGAAGGAGAACTTCTACTGGATAGAAGACATGAGTATTTCTGCTACCTCTGATGTTGCCCTGCGGGGGAACATGTGGTAAGTTAGGTTAATCCAAAGTCCAGGTAAATGGCCAAGATAAACACAGGAAAGAAAATATTCAAACAGATTTTATGAAAAATGAAGTGCATTACATGGAAATGTCCCAGAGGTTTGTGCCAATCAAAATGAAACTATTATCACTTCAAATCTCTGAATTATTAGGGCCCGAGCACCGACAAGGTCGGCTAAGGCCCTTTTGAAACCCAAGTGATTATTATTATTCTTTGTTTGTTTATTTCTTTCTTCTTTCTCCCGACTTTTGAATCCCCAATTTGCTTGCCTTAACGCGTCCCAAAAGTCCCCAAAAGTTGCACATGCACCATGCCTGGCAAAAATTTTGATATTTTTGTGGTCTTGAAAAAAAGATTCCAGCGCCCCCTTGATGTTGCAAATTTCAAAAGGCCAGCCCCAGAATACGGTTCAACATACATGCATGAATTTTTTTTTTGGATAGGTATCATGCCAAGACCTACAAAAAATCATCTTGACGTCGTGGTGAAATCGCAACAGGAAGTCGGCCATTTTTATTTCACCCGATTCCCAAGGGTGCGTATTTATGTAAATGGATCCTACAATTTTGCTCCGATCAACTCCCAACCATGCACATTTTGAAGTAGACACATTGATGATCAAAAGTTATCGGACAGAATTTCTCTAAGTCAATTGGTGTGGGCGTGGCACCTCGCTACATTTGGAGGACATTTTGAAAAAATTCTAAACAATTATATCTATCATTTGCAATAATGGATCAGGCCCAGGCCGGTCATGCATGATAAGTGCCCCAGCCTGAACGCCTCTATAGGCAAATATTCACCAATATCATATAGCGCCCCCTACTGGCAGCAGAAAATGACATTTCCTACTGTTTTTATCCAATCAACTCCTGCTTCGCTCACAATGTTGCTGTCACACTGCAGATGAACATTTGTCAAAGGACTCTTCCTAAGTCAATGGATGTGGGCGTGGCGATGCCTCAAATTCTGATGTCTTGCCATGAAACAGGAAATACTTATAGCTCCTTCATACAGTTTGAAGTTACATACACATGATCAGGGTCCATCCCTCAAAACACCTATTGACTCATTTATCTACTACAGCCATAGCGCCACCCACAGGAAATACATGGTACTGACATTTACACACAACACCTGATCTCTTCCAAATTTGACATGTTTCATGGACCCAGCCTGAACTCATATACATACACCTGTTTGTCATATGTATATATATATATATATATAGTGTCACCTAATGGACACAATGAGTATTTACTCTCAGAACATGTTTTTAACATGCTTGTGATCCCAACCCTTTCTATAATGATGTGTGATGAACAGTCCTTCAGAACATAATTAAAGACACAGCACCAGCTACTACTGCAGTACTGCAATGTACATTATGCTGATAACTGCACGAGTATGCTCACGGTTTCAGCCTAGGCAGCACAGCAACACCTGCAGCACATCAGGCTGTGGCTTACATCAGGCGGTCGCGCACATCAGGCGGTGATTGAATGAGGGCTCGCACATATCCGCTTGCGGTTTTAATTTTGGAATATTATTCATCATGGTTGTTGCTGTTGTTATTGTGGATGTCTGTTTGTCTCCCTGTCTGTATGGCTGTCTGTTCCTCCCTGTTCATTCTCTGTTTCTCTATCTTATTTTCTCAGATAATCCAATGAAGCAGAAAAATGTTCACTGTTCAGTTTTATGACTGAATTTTCCTGTTTAAAGGAAGTTTTATCTTTTTTTTACGTTGCCTGTTTCCAAGTTCTCATAGTGGATTAAGTTTTTTCATTGCTAATAATACTACAAAGTGTGCTGTCTACTATTCTTTATGTATAGTATTACAAATTCACTTCAGTTGTAATTTGAATTGTATATTAAAAATGCTGATTGATTGATTGATTCCTCGCAAACTGGTTTACTAATAAAACATGACATTAAAATTTGTTAAAAATAAAATAAAAGTTTGAAAGCATTTCTTATCTTGTGTTTTCAGATTGATTCTAGCTCTCTTGTAATACCATTAATGGTATGGAATAATTATGTCTAATTAATTCTCATTGTTCATTCCAACACAGGGACAGTGCACCAATTCAGTGATAGAATAAGTATATGAGGAAAAAGAATCCCTCTCTCTCCCCCCTTGTTGTCCTCAATATTATGTATTTACAGAACCAGAGCTGTAGATTCTAGACACTAGAGTTAGGGTTAGACACTAAAAATGGGATCCAATGGTGGTGCCAGATGGTGATGGCCAACAACAAAAGTCTTAAAATTGTGACCCAGAAATGTGGTCCTGAATCTGGAGCCTCTGGTTCTGCACTCACAAGCTCCTCTTGCCTGGGTACTTTTTCATTTAGTTATGCAAATGTGCCAGAAAATATATGGAAACATCACAAGACTGTCATCTAATGGACAAATCATGTATTGCAAAAAAGGACAGCTGCATGTGTTTTTCAGGTAAACAGATCATTTGAGTGAGATGAGCTGTGCCATAACACAGAACATGAATGTGCAGGCACATTGGAAATCATTTTTTTTATAAGCATTTTTAAAAAATATCGCTTTAAAAATTAATGTTTCTTAATATAGCTTCCCTTTTTGCTGGCCCATAGAGCCAAAGGTCAGATTTAGTTAGTCAGGGGTTAAAAGTGTTGAGTACATGGGAAATAGATAGATAGATAGATAGATAGATAGATAGATAGATAGATAGATAGATAGATAGATAGATAGATAGATAGATAGATAGATAGATGAAGCTGATGCTGCATCACAAAATTGGCAGTCTATAAAATGTTCCTAATGTTCCAAAAACAAAAACAATTGTGCTTATGGTAAGCCTTCCAAAGTTGAAGACGCCATACAAAATTGGGCAACTTGATTGAGAGAGATCCATTTCAGTTTGAACATCAAATTAACTCCTGTGCTTCCATGCAGACCTGCCCACATAGAAACAAGGAATTATTTCAGCAAATTATATTTCATTTAGTGTGATAAATACTTCACAACTCTAGCGTGAGATCAGAGCCTATTCAATGTCAGTTGGAAAGATGTGGATGAATTTTTTTTTGAAGGAATAAAGTGCGTGCGTGCGTGCGTGCGTATGTGTGTGTGTGAGTAATATAGCAATGTAGCTGTTGTCTCAGTGGAGGGCGCACTATGGTGCATGTGGGCGTGGTGTCTTTTTAAATATGTTCAAGCGCTTATTGTGAAATCGTGTGCTTCTATACTATTAACATGTGTATATGGGCATATACAAATAGGTACAGGAGGCAATAAAAGCAACATCATCAAATATAATAATATATATGGGGTTCTGGCACGTCTGTCGCCATCTTTAGTAAGGGACAATAAGCCTACTTAAAAATCAAACAACTTGTTGTAATCCCCCGAAACTTATAAAATGTGTATTTTGTGTTGATATCAAGCGTTCGTTGAGCGACTTCGCGAAATATGTTACTTACCGCTTATTCGTGAAGAAAAAGAACCAAAACGGCATATGCGTTTGAGTGTGATATGGTAAGTGAGCGGGTTTTTGTCGCCATGTTTACTTTGGGTGACGCCAACTCTCTTCCATTTTCCTCCGCCTCTGGTTGTCAAGAAGATGGCAGCTTCCAGGCAGGCATGAGAGGAAATACTTCTTCAAAAAACGAATGAATTTGGATAATTATCGGAAGATAAGCCCACAAACCAGTGTTTTTGCAACTACTGCATCGAAATAGGTGAGTCTAATTGGGAAATTACTGCGCATTTGGCTGTTTGTTGTGTTTTGTTGTGGCATTCCGTCCGGCCATTTTTCTTGTGGGAGCTGTAGAGACTAGGCCAATTGTCGAAAAAATGGCTGCTTCCACAGACGGCATGAAACACAATAACACTCTATATGTGCAGTTTAATTAAGTTTAGCTGTGTTTTAATAGAGTTGTCGCAACTACATTTGTATCAGGTAAAATATGCATGTCATAATAAAACGTAATTACAGTGCATGCAAGTGTAAAACTTGAGGACGCTTTGACAGATGCTAGCGCTGTTAGCTTGGCCGAATTAGGTTGAACTGTCAGCCGCTAGTGCTAACGAAGTCTAGCTCACCTCCTAAACACTCCAGTTTTAATGGAGCTGTAATGAATTTAACATTGATTATTTCATATGGTCAAATACGTTTGAGTTGTGTTGAGCTGCTGCTGTCAAAGAAGGCCTACGTTAGTTTTCTAGTGTTATTAAGTGCGTTAAAGTGGCTGCTGAGAATGCTAAGTTTGCTACAAGATGGCGGCTCCCAGAGAGGCATGAAAATACTCGACTCTTGCTAACGGTTTTAATCATGCATCAATCCCGTGTTGAATCAATATATTAGTGTTCTTTGCTTCTTCTACATGAGTGTAATTTATTCATTTGTCATTTTACACTTTATCTCTGCTGGCGGCGTTTGCTAGGTATCATGTATTTTTCTATTTCATTCGCTTCCGCCATTTTTCAGCCTGGCAGTAGCATTAGCGGGGGTTTGTTTGGCTGCAAGATGGCTGCTTCCATGAACCGAATTCAATGGTTGGAAACAACTATATGAGCCACAACTTAGATGTTGGGGATGCTTTTTGTGTTTATTCCCAACTACTTATTCAATTAAACACATAAAATGGGTTGGCGTCAGTAGCTACTAGATGACTTTTACTGTGTTTTTTGGCTTGATGTCTTCATGAAGGGGAGCTAATGGCTAACTGTGAAGCTTTTTACAAACTGAGAAGTTAGCTCCAGTACGGGATCTGATACTTTACACAATGGAAACACATTTTATTCAGTAGTTCAGACGGATATTTCGTTGTTCGTTTCGACAGAAGTCATGTCTGCCCCTGGCTCCGCGGTGTCTGGGACCACGGTTCTGCAGCCGCGGTGGAAGCGGGTCCTCGGATGGTCCGGTCCCGTTCCCCGGCCCAGACATGGACACCGGGCTGTGGCCATAAAGGAGCTTATGGTTGTCTTCGGCGGTGGAAATGAAGGGATTGTGGATGAACTACACGTATACAACACCGGTAAGATGAACTCCATATTTACTTTTAGGGAATAATAAACCTTTCATTCAAAGATTAATCAACAAATCTTAAAATGCAGACATTCGTAAAAAAATGTAAACGATGTTTTTTTGGGTTTTTTTTTTTTGCTGAATACTTTTGTGATGTATTTCCCTAGATTGATTCGTGAAATTATAAATTAAGTATAATAAAGGCCTCAGTGGCCCAGCAGATCCATGTGTGAAGACATTGGTCCCCCTCTGCTGGAGAAAGGGTTTTAACGCACGTAAAAAAGGCGGGCTAAAATAAAATGGATGATGCTGGTTGGGTGAAGCATATCTTTTGACACAATTTCTTCAATATAACTAATAAGGACACGAAAGTTAGGGAAATTTGTCTTTTTTTTTCTAACCATTAAATGGCCCACCCTCTCTTCTTGTTTTGCTTGATGATCTGTTGTCCAGTCTTGTTTTTATCAGCTCAGAAATATATATTAAGTCAAGTCCTTAATGTCAGCTAAAGATCTACAGAAACTCATTCATGCTTTTATATCCTCCTGCCTCGTTTATTGTAATTCCTTGTACTCATGTCTTAGTCAGAAATCAATCCACCCTCTCCAATTAGTTCAAAATGCAGCAGCTCATCTTTTAACAGGAACTAAAAAATGTGCCCACATCACCCCCTTTTTTAGCTCATCTACACTGGCTGCCTGTTGATTTTAAAATTATTTTACTGACTTTTAAAGCACAACATTGACTTGCCCCTCGATATATCTCTGAGCTTTTATCCCCCCCCCGACGCAGTCTGAGATCCTCTGGCAGTGCTCTGCTAGCTGTTCCAAGGACCCGACTGAAAGCCAAAGGGGACAGGTCTTTCTCAGTCAGGGTTCCTAAACTCTGGAACAGCCTGCCAGAGGAGATTAGACTTGCAGAATCAGTCCCTTGTTTAATGTCATAACTCAAGACACTTTTTTACAGAAAAGCTTTTATTGTGTGATTTTATTTTATTTTAACTCTGTTTTAAGGGTCTGTTTCATAAGCTTGCATGCGTTTTAGTTTTTATTTCTATTTTTTTTATCACTCAATTTTGCTTTGCACTTCTTCTTGTTTTTATTGCCCACTGTGAGGCACTTTGTTACCTGTATTGAACAGTGCTATATAAACAAAGTATTATTATTATTACAAATAAAGATATTTTCATAGAGATTTGCAGCGGAGTGTAGCCTGATAGGTCTGTGAAAGCTTGCCTGCCTCTCTCAATGTTATCATAATGTGTTTATTTTCTAGCAACAAACCAGTGGTTCATCCCAGCAGTCCGTGGTGATATCCCTCCTGGTTGTGCTGCATATGGTTTTGTCTGCGATGGCACCAGGTTGCTGGTGTTCGGTGGGATGGTGGAGTATGGAAAGTACAGTAATGATCTCTATGAGCTACAGGTAATAGTAACTACTGTCTGTAATCCTCATTGTGTGTGTGTTTTATATTATGAGAATCTAATGTTAATTTAGAGATAACAATGGTAAAAATGGATTTTCAGAACACTGGAGGCAATTTTTGTTTTACATTATTGTTGTGCAGCTCATGCAAACATTACGCAGAAAAGGACATGTTAGTAACACTGACATCTGGCCAAGATTGTCATTATCCTGTATTTGGAGTCATTTGTCGAAAACATGCCAATATCCTCCTAAGTTCAAAAGTTTCTCTCTTTACTGTCTGGATACTCTGTCACAACAAAATGGGCTAGAGTTAAGTAAAACATATAAAAAACTAATAAATACATCATGTTATATAAGGGACTGGTTTATATGCGTATGTTTATAACATTCATATTAAGTTAAATTTGACACTCACCTTTACTATCAGTTTTTGAAAATTTGGAAAGACGTTGGCCATTGATCTGTTTATATGTCCTTACTTGGACATTTTCAATCAATACAATGTTTTGACCCTTTGGTGCTGTAGGCCAGCAGATGGGAATGGAAAAAGTTGAAGGCAAAAAACCCGAAGAATGGCCCCCCTCCTTGCCCTCGACTTGGCCACAGTTTTTCTCTGGTTGGCAACAAGTGCTACCTATTTGGTGGACTCGCCAATGACAGTGAGGACCCAAAAAACAACATTCCCAGGTAACCGTTTTTTTCAAGCAGGCAACAGAATGAAAGCAATAGCGCAGTTCAATCTAACATTGAATTCGAATCAACAACTTAAGCCTGAGATATCTTTGTGTTTATCATTCAGATACCTAAATGATCTCTACACACTTGAGCTGCGTGCTGGTTCCAGTGTGGTTGGATGGGATATTCCCATCACATACGGAGTCTTGCCTCCTCCCCGGGAGAGCCACACCGCTGTGGTATACACTGAAAAGACAAGCAGGAAATCTCGCCTGATAATCTATGGAGGAATGAGCGGTTGTCGTCTTGGAGATCTGTGGACCCTTGATATTGGTAGGTATCTTAAAGTGCACACTGAAGAATCGCAGCACAAACATTTGAAGGTTCCGCTTAGAGAAAGTTCTGCTGTTCTGTCTGTCAGAGCAATTGTTCAACAACTCTTTAGAAATAACTGTATTTGACAAGGTGTGTTAGAATTTGTCTTACATGCTGTGCTGAATTTATCTGGTGGTATGTGTCTCATACATTGTCTGTGGCTCTTTTGACTCCCAGATACCCTAACATGGAACAAACCATCAGTAAATGGGACAGCACCGCTCCCCAGAAGTCTTCACTCTGCCACCACCATCACAAACAAGTGAGACAATGGCGGCATCTGAGCCACAAAACATGATGGTTGAATTCTTACGGTTGGAAAGACTGTGTTTGTTTGCAATATCTCACCACATTTTGTCAATGTTCAGGATGTACGTTTTCGGAGGATGGGTTCCTTTGGTGATGGATGATGTCAAAGTGGCGACACATGAGAAGGAGTGGAAGTGCACAAACACACTCGCCTGCCTAAATCTTGGTTTGTATAACTCTTGTGTCTTACAGTTTTCCCCAAACGTAACACATTTTCAGAAACTGAGGCTGAATTATTTCAAACTAATTTTCCATACCTCCATAAATCTCTAAAAATTAATTCCTTTCACCAAAACAAAACACACAACTATGAAATGATTACTGATGCAATATATTGTGTTTATGTATGTTTTGGTCTGATGTGGCCATGTAACATAATCAAATGCATACAGGGAGTGGAAACAAGTTTCCTTTTTCTGTTGCCTCAATATGGAATTCACGGTAGTCTACCCAATGTATATTTTACCCTTCAATCTTACCAACTTTTCTGTGTGTGTAACATAATAAAGAACATCAGTGCATGATGCAAAAAGGCAACGAAAGACATATGAACTGTATTCGTATGGGGGTTCAGCTGATTTGACAAAAAACATGCAAAATGCTACAAAACAAATCACTGATCCTGCTCAGAGGACCACATCCACATCAGCTGCAATGTTGCTGCTCCATCTTGTTGCACATGTATAAGTCACTTGTGGCTTCTTACTTACTTTGAAACATTGGAGTGGTCTTTCTATTGAGTTTGCACGGGTTCAATACGTGTGAGAGTCATTGTCATCAGGGTGTTGCACTTTGAAGGCCTGTACGGCTAGATGAACAAAATATCCAAAACTTTGATTTAGAGTTATATTTGAGTGAGACAAACGGAATTCTGCTTAGAGTTTAGCAGTTTACAATCACACTGTTGATACATGAGCTTCACGTTTTTAGAATTATATGCATACTCCATTTAGTATGTGTATAAAATGGAGAAACTTAGTTTTTCAAGTTTCACTTTAATGAGGCTGAAGTAGAAATGTGTAAACCTCGAGATGATTTTTATACCATGTGTTTGTCTGTAGACTCCATGTGCTGGGAGACCGTGTTAATGGATACTCTTGAAGACAACATCCCCAGAGCCCGTGCAGGCCACTGTGCTGTGGCCATAAATTCCAGACTTTATGTTTGGAGTGGTCGTGATGGATATCGTAAAGCTTGGAACAACCAAGTCTGTTGTAAAGACCTTTGGTACCTTGAAACTGGTAAGTATGCATGACCAGGATTGGATTCACCAATAATACTGACAGTGACACAGGTTTATGTTTAATTTCTCGTTTTCCACATCTCCAGAGCGGCCACATGCTCCTGCCAGGGTGCAGCTAGTCCGTGCCAACACAAACTCTCTGGAGGTGAGCTGGGGTGCTGTCTCAACTGCAGATACCTACTTATTGCAGCTACAGAAATATGACATCCCTGCAACTCCAGCTGCAGCTTCCCCAGCCATGAGTGCAGCTCCTTCACAACCTTTGAACTCCCCTAAGAGCCCTGCACCAGCTGCTGCAGCACCATCTGCTCAGAGCCTACCACAAACAGGTAACACAATAGTTACCACAGTTCCTCTTTTCCAATTCTTAAATCTCCATTGTTTTTAATACAGAAGGAAGCTGAAACCACAAAAAAGGTCTCGCATGAAGCCTAATCATCTGTCCCTTTTTTACAGCTGTTTTGAAGGTTGCAGCTCAACAGTCTGCCACAGGGACATCTGTTGTCACAGTCCGCCCCAGCCAGCCTGGGAAATCCCCAGTCACTCTGACATCCCTTCCTCCAGGTGTACGAATGGTAGTGCCTGCCCAGACCACACAAGGATCGGTATGAGCAACTTTGCATTATTTCCGAAAGCATGTATCATTTTTTGATGAGCAAACAAGATTAACGTGTGTATTTTTGTCTGATAACAGCCCATCGGCAGTAGCCCTCAGATGAGTGGCATGGCAGCTCTAGCTGCAGCTGCTGCAGCTACTCAGAAGATACCACCCTCCTCTGCAGGCACCGTCCTCAATGTTCCTGCAGGTGCCACCATTCTCAAGACAGTGGCAGTTAGCCCAGGCACAACCACAATGAAAGTTGCCTCTCCAGTCATGGTACGGGTTTCACTAAATATAGTCAATTCTAACATTGTATGCATTCTGTCTGTCATAGGCCAGTTATTCTCATAATGCTGTCCTTACAGGTCAGTAACCCTGCCACACGGATGCTTAAAACAGCTGCAGCCCAGGTTGGCACAGCAACTGCGTCCTCTCCTACCACCACCAGACCCATCATCACTGTCCACAAGTCTGGAGCTGTCACGGTGGCCCAGCAAGCCCAAGTGGTAACCACAGTGGTGGGAGGAGTCACCAAGACCATCACCCTGGTTAAGAGCCCCCTCACCATGGGCAGCAGTGGCACCTTGGTGAGACAAAAACACTCTTGAAATTCTGTTGCACGATGTGAAACAGAAACTTCTATTCTTTTGAGTGTACCCGTAGCTGCTTTCATATGCATGCTGTAAAATAGTTTTGGAGCACTTTGCATTTGTTTTATATTTCTTCTCACAAGATGACAACATGCACTAAGCTTGAACTGGTGGAGGAGGGAGTAAAGGTTGGCACATAGTGACTGTCTAAGAACTGAACTTAGAAAACAGGGAGCATGATGTTAGTGATCTGCATGACTATCAGTCAGCTATGGTAGGAATGATTCATAATGCCACCATTTGGGTGGTCCACTGTCCCACTGAACTCCCTGTGCTGTCCGATGTTTTCTGGTGACTCATGAACTTGAGTTTCTCTCCTATGTCTGCAGATCTCCAACCTTGGAAAGATGATGTCTGTGGTACAAACCAAGCCAGTGCAGACATCTGTCACAGGCCAGGCTTCCACTAACCCTCTCACACAGCTCATACAGGTCAGCTATCTGCATGAGTGCAGGAAAAAACAGGAGTTAGCTTAAAACTCGTGAGACAGGCCCCAGGTGTCTTTCTTCTTATAATTTGTATAATATGTTTGTCTCCCCTCAGACAAAGGGTCCCCTCCCTGCTGGCACCATACTGAAGCTGGTGACCTCTGCAGATGGCAAGCCCACTACCATAATCACAACTTCCCAGGCAGGAGGAGCGGGAAATAAGCCCACTATCCTCAACATCAGTGGTGTCTCTCCTACCACCACGAAGCAGGGCACCACCATCATTAAGACCATCCCCATGTCGGCCATCATGAGCCAGTCTGGAGCTACAGGTAGAGGTGTGTACCCTTTTATTCTTTTAACAAAATCACAATTACATATCACATCAGATTAAATGTACAGTTAAAATGGATCAATTGTCAAATGTGTGAATTAAAATACCTGCAAATAATTATTTCCAAGAGTAAATTGAATGTAGTCTGATATTAGGGACATGCATCCTAAGTTGACACAATGAGAAGAAAACTGATTCCAAACTAACAGGCTTTGTTCTTGCAGGTGTGACAAGCAGTGCAGGCATGAAGACACCTATCACAATCCTTACCACAAAGGTGATGACCACTGGGACTCCCGGCAAAATCATCACTGCGGTGCCCAAACTTGCCACTGCAGCTGGCCAGCAGGGACTGACACAGGTACACAGATCTGCTGTTTCTGCACATATCAGCTGCAGTTGCTCATTTATGTTTTACCCTTTGAAACTTATCCTGAATTGTGTGTCTAGGTGGTTTTGAAGGGTGCACCTGGGCAACCGGGGACTATTTTGCGCACTGTGCCCATGGGCACAATGGGTGGTGTTCGACTTGTTACACCAGTGACAATGTCTCAGGTTAAGCCAGCTGTCACTACCCTGGTTGTCAAGGGGACTACTGGTAAGACTGAGTTCATCTGTGATTTTTTTTTTTTTAGATACATTTATATTATTTTAACATATTTTGTGCTTAAGTAAAATACATCTATGTTTCTTTGTTTTTTAATGCCACTGATTTCCTTTCAGGAGTCACCACTCTGGGGACGGTTGCTGGTTCAGTCTCCACCAGCCTGGCAGGAAGCACAGTAGACAGTTCCAATGCCTCTTTGGTGACCCCCATCACCACTCTGGGTACCATTGCTACCCTGTCCAGCCAGGTGATCAGCCCGTCTGCCATAACTGTGTCAGCTGCTCAGACAAGCCTGACCTCTGCCTCCACACTGCCCTCCTCTACCATGACAGTTCAGGTAAGAGTGCGACCCAGCCTGTTGTCGTCCCTTAGGTTGCATTCTGCATTTCAGTCATGGGTTCATGAAATAATAGCAGCCGTGTCGATCATACATTTTAACCTGTATGACCTGTATGTGAGTGGTTGAGCCCCAGACTGATTTAACCCCTGATTGTTATGAATATCATCAAAGTAGTATCAATAAACCTTGTGTACAGATATATTATTTTAAGGTCATCCAGAGGATGTGTTGCCATGATCACTGAAAAGTTTAAGCATGACAGCACCTATAATAGTCTCTCTATGAGCAGACATCAAAATGTTCCCCTCTACGTATGGCCGTTAGCACTGGTGTTTGTGAATTAATTGTTTTTACATTAATTGTTTTATAATGTGTGCAAACACCACTGCCACACAGACGCATTTAACCCTTTGTGTGTGCTTTGTGAATTGGATCGTGTCTGTTAGGCTCGTTCTCGAAGGTTTAAAAGGAGCAAAAGTTGAGCAATCCCTTTGTGAATGAGGCCCTCGCGTATTACAATGTGAACAAGTATGCATCTCAGACAGAGAGAACTTAATATTAAGTCTTGTGTCTAATACAAACTTGCTTCATTTAAAGGCCTGATACCTTCTGCAATAAAAGCAAGTAATACTAGAGGAGTTATGGTTTACATAAAAACACATTTTATATTATTTTAGGACATCTATAGACGACAGTGTGATGATCATTTTAATTTCCAATTATCCATACTAATGTATAAGTTGATTTTTGAAGTCAACTCAACCTGTTGTTTAAATTGACAGCAATGAGCCATGTTAGCTGTTTGTGTTTGTAACGTAGACTGTGTAAAATATTGGACGTAGTATCCGTGACATCACCCATCTCTTTCTGAAGCGCTGTTTTGAGCCTCCTAGCCAACAGCTGCAGTGTTCCCGCCTGTCAATCAAGTCAGCTGTCCTCTCATTGGAAGACTCATGATCTAAATATCTTTGAAATTTCTGCGTTAGAAAATAATTCAGCCCCCGGTACAATGTGTGCTGATCGAGAAATGATCTATCCAGACGACACTCGTCTTTTGTACCAGGCTGTAAACATGTTTATGTCGGCTGTAAAGATTGGGTTTTTGGAATCGGTGTGTATGTGGTGTCCGGTACTTTCCTTAGTCAGCCTCAAGCAGATCCTTGATGAACTTAGCACCTAGCACTTCCGCATTGGACTCATATTTTTAGACCGGAGGTTGCTGCTTGGTTTATAAGCAGGCTGTGAACTGACTTCACATCATGATACAATGTTAGCTGCCAGCTTACAAGACTGCTAACAACTTTGTGCCAAAAAAATTTATTTGGTTTTGACAAGCGCTTCAATTCTTGAATTCAAGAAAATGAGCACACAGTAATTGTTTATTAAGGACGCTGTTAATTTTAGCCCAAGTGCCACTGGACCGCATCTCTGTCTCTCTAATGTGTGTAAATATTAATAATACTTTTTTTGGTTTGTTAATGACGTTAACAGGCACCATATATACATTTGAAGTAGTTTAATGAAGAGGCCTTCATTTCACATTACCTTAAATTGGATGCTAAATGTCACTGAACATATATTATGACCTCAAAATAACTGAAATGTCTTTCCTCTCCTCTGGTCAGAACCAGCCCACCCAGGTCACTCTAATCACAACCCCAAGCGGTGTAGAAGCTCAGCCGGTGCAGGATCTACCAGTGTCCATTCTGGCTTCACCAACCTCGGAGCAGCCAAGCTCTACTGAGGCTGGAGCTGCAGGAGAAGGATCGGGGACTGTCACGCTGGTCTGCTCGAACCCACCCTGCGAAACCCATGAGACTGGAACCACCAACACAGCTACAACCTCTTCTGCTACCATGGGTGCAGGACAGGTCTGTTCCAACCCTCCCTGTGAGACCCACGAGACTGGAACGACCAACACAGCCACCACCTCTTCTGCAGCAATGAAGGCAGGACCGGTGTGCTCTAACCCGCCCTGTGAGACACATGAAACGGGCACCACCAACACAGCCACAACTGCATCTTCAAACATGTCTGCTCCGCGCATGTGCTCCAACCCACCATGTGAGACCCATGAAACTGGGACAACTAACACTGCAACCACAGCTTCGTCTAACATGGGAGGAGTCCAGCAAGTGTGCTCCAACCCACCCTGTGAGACCCACGTGACGGGCACCACCAACACAGCCACCCAGTCTTCATCAAACATGAATACAGGCCAGACAGGCACAGCTCAGAGGGTTTGTTCCAACCCACCCTGTGAAACACACGAGACTGGGACCACCAACACCCCATCAACAGCTACCTCCAACATGGGAGGTGACCAGACCAGCTCGTCCACGGGCATTGTCCAAAGGGTTTGTTCTAACCCCCCCTGTGAAACACACGAGACTGGGACCACCAACACAGCCACCACGGCCACCTGCAGCATGGAGACGGGCGAAGGAGCAGGTACACTCACATTTACTGAAACTGACAGCTCTGGAGGATAAGCCACCGCATTGAAGTACATTGTTTTCACTCAGATACATTAGCTTTTTATCATCTTTCATTGGATGTCTATCTAGGATGCCACATTTGCTGTTGTCTGTATAATAGAAATGAAAACATGAGCAATTGTTTCACGTTTTTCTCAATAAAAAAAATAAATATTTTGCTGCAACCAGGAATTGAAATAAAACATGAAGTATTGACTTTAACTTCAATTTTTCCTTTATATCTATTAGCCGGTCAGACAGAAGAGGGAGCAGAAAGTGCCAGCAGCGCAGAAGCAACCTCCACCACTGCTACAACTGGCTTAGTGACAAGCACCCAGGGCAGAGCCATCACTACTGTCACCCAGTCTACGCCAGCTCCAGGACCCTCTGTACCGGTGAGTTTATAGGGAAGACATAACCGCCACTTTTAAATAGATGCAACCACAACAGATATTTCTGGCTGCATGTCTGAATCACATGGGATAACTTAAAGTCATTGTCTCCCTTCCTTTTCAGTTTTAACCTTAGTGCTTAAATTTGAGTTTTTATAACTTTTATCCTTCTCTGTTTTGTTTTTCTAGTCGATCTCATCTATCACAGAGGGTGTAACTACTGCTGCCAGCTCCACAGACGAACCCATGCAAACTGATGAGACAGCATCAGCAGAAGCTGCAACAGCAGAGGAGGGAGCTGCTGCGATGGAAACCCAAGCAGAGGTATATACAGTCTTTTATTTTGATCTTATTTTAATTTACTTTCTATCATTCTAAATTAATTGGATCAATGATATAATCCTTGCCTATGTGACCCTTCATATGTTTCCTCAGGGAGAAGCAGCCACTGGAACAGCCTTAAATCTGCCCTCAGAGCTCATGTCTGAGGGTCAGGGAGCCACTCTAATGGTAACGGGGCTTTCGGATGAGGAGCTGGCTGTGACTGCAGCAGCAGAGGCTGCTGCTCAGGCCGCCGCTACTGAAGAAGCCCAGGCCCTCGCTATTCAGGCCGTCCTCCAGGCAGCTCAGCAAGCCGTTATGAGTGAGTTCAGTCCTCGATTTTCAAGTCAGATTGCTTGCTTAGTTTTGCTTTGATTTGCAACACTATTGTCATCAAAAGTCTGTTAAAAGGCTGTTAAGTTCTCTTGCAACTCGCTGCAAGCACGTAAAATCAGTTTTACATGAAGTTAGTTTTGTCTTGTATGAATTCTTTGATATTATTTGTCAAAGGTGATTCCACAGGGGAGAGCCAGCAGCCCACCAACATCCCCATCATGCTGACCCAGCAGGAGTTGGCAGCATTGGTGCAGCAGCAGCAGCAGCTGCAGGAGGCTCAGGCTGCTGCACAGCAGGCCAGCGTGGATACAAGTTTGCCGACTGAAGGCCTCGCCCCAGCTGACAGCCTCAATGACCCCTCTGTCGAGAGCAACGGACACAATGAGATGGCAGCTGCAGTAACCAGTGCTGTGGCATCCCTGCTTCCACGCACCACAGCTGAGAGTAAGACCCTGAACAGGTTTCATGATGATTTATTTTGCTGCTCTGTTTTTTAACATGAGATTAAACTTTTTCTACTTGATGTTTTCCTCCACAGCACTCGCTCCATCAAGCACATTTGCACCCTCAGTATCAGTGGCAAGTCCAGCCAAGCTGCAAGCAGCTGCTGCTTTAGCAGAGGTTGCCAATGGCATCGAGGGGGAGGTGAGTAACAGTAGTAACTCTGACATCATGCTGGCTCAGCTAGGACAAGAGTGAACGATGGCGAATACTGATCATTGTTTTTGTTTATTTTTACAGAAGCAAGGTCCTCAGCCAACCCCAGTGAAGCCTGTCGTAAAGAAAGAGAACCAGTGGTTTGATGTCGGAATTGTTAAAGTGACCAATATGGTTGTCACCCACTTTTACGTGCCAGCAGATGAGTCTCTTGGAGATGTAAGTGTTTCAGAAGGCTTTTATGAATGCAAAGATGAATGTATGCTGGTGAAGTCAGCTCATCTCTCATTTCCGTTCTTTGATTGGTAGGATGACTCTGGTATTATGCCAGACTACGCCCAGATGAAGAAAATGGAGCTGCAGCCTGGAACTGCTTACAAGTTCCGTGTAGCTGGAATCAACGCTTGTGGCCGTGGAAGTTTTTCAGAGATATCTGCTTTCAAGACTTGTCTACCAGGCTTCCCAGGGGCACCTTGCGCCATCAAAATCAGCAAGGTAATACAGCAGTGAAGCTCTTCCTCTCATTTTCATCCAATGTCCTCATGGATTGAACAAATATCTGTATTAACAGGATGATACGATGAGTTGTTTTCAGAAGCCATGCTTGCAGACAATGAGTAGTATTTGTTGACTCCCCCTCTGCAGAGCCCAGATGGTGCCCACCTGACCTGGGAGCCACCCTCAGTGACATCAGGCAAGATCATTGAGTATTCTGTATACTTGGCCATCCAGAGCAGCCAGACAGCAGAAGCCAAGGCCTCCACCCCAGCACAGTTAGCTTTCATGCGTGTGTACTGTGGGCCCAACCCCTCTTGCTTGGTGCAGTCATCCAGCCTCTCCAATGCCCATATTGACTACACCACCAAGCCTGCCATCATCTTTCGCATCGCCGCTCGTAATGAGAAGGGTTACGGCCCTGCCACCCAAGTTCGATGGTTACAAGGTGAGCACATAGATTGACAAACTGATACTTAAATATAACTCAGTGAGCACTTTGCTTCTGGATTATTGGACAAACTAACTATTGTGCTGCTTTGTAGAATCTGGGAAAGATGCTGCCTCTGCAAAACCAGCCCCGAAAAGACCAGGCACCTCTCCTGATACGTAAGTACAGTGTTGTTCTATACCTCACATGCAGGATATAACATTAATAAATGAAGCGAGCAGTACTCATTATGGCTTTGTGTGTGCTTTTGCAGTAAGGCTACTGGTCCAAAGAAAGCAAGGACGGACCAGTGAGGTTGCCCAGAGATCCCTCCCAGTCCTTTGTCCTTTTTCCACTTGCTGTCCTTTTATCAGGAAGACTGACCTTCACCCCTCCTCCACCTCCTCATCCTCATCTTACTCTCATCCTCCACCCTCAAGTCTCAGATCAAAACATCATTGGATGCAGAACAACTGAACGAAGCTGAGATGAAAGTCAATCTGAGAGATTTTTCTGTAGATAAAAACCCTCCTTCCTCCTTGTTCTGTTGGTCGTACTATTTTTAGATTAACACAAACTTAGAAGCACATTATCTTTTTCAGTCACACCCCCCCTCCATCATTTAACCCTACTTTTGGCTTGTTTCAGTAGTTGAGCAGTATAGAAAAGCATTTACATCTTTCACAAACTGGGAGCCAGCCTGAGCGCAATGTTATCTTTTTTTTTTTTTTGTCTGTTTTGTGAATCCTGGGGGAATGTAGAGAGAGACTACATGAAATGATGTACAGAGTTGAAAAAGGCCGTGGAGGCGTTAGTTTAGATGAGAGGAAAAATCGGTATGGAATCGAATAAAGCACTTGTCCTCAATGAAAGAGGACATACATTTTTCCTTTTCTTTTTTGCTCAAAACAAATTTGCTTCACCAACAACCAAGTCTATAGCCTCCGTACTGGACCTGTTCTGGACTCCAGTCTCCTGGTAATGTCATCACTGTGCGCTTTTTACCCCAAGATGAGGACCGGTGGCGCCCACACCTCAAGGTGGACAACAAAGAATGACTAAGGAAGAGATTCGTAGAGAAAGAATGACAGACTATGCTAGGACTGAGACTTGCAGCACACACAAAAAAATTTGCAAAATCTTCCCAAAAAATTAGCAAGCAATGATGCAGATCTTTTGTGTAGTTTATTTTTGTATTTTTTAAGCTTTTTTTTTTCTCCTGTGTGTATGTGTATGTTGTGCATTTTTAAAGACATCACTTTTTTTAACTGTTGTTCATCCCCATAGTTTGTGTTCGTGGGAAGATGGGTGGCTGTGTTGAGGTTGCCACTATATTTTTAAAAATCTTCATTCAGTTGGTTGTATGTTCTTGATGTTAACAGATGGTAATGAAAGAGAGAGACTTTTGTATTCGTTCCAAGTAGAACCGCAGAGGTTATAGGACTGAAGGGAACTTTGAAGTGGACCCGGGAGAGGAGAGTTTTTACTTTGTATACTTCTCAGTGCTTGTGTTGCTTTGTTTGCCAAACCCAAAATCTCACAGGGTATGAGGAAAACACCACCCTATCCTCCCCTATGTTCCCCATCAGCTGTCCTACACTTTTTTATGCTCATGAATGTGGTCTCACAACTTCTTTAATTTTTAGAATGGGAACTTATATTAGTAGGCATATTTTCCCAATCCTATTAATGTATGTGAATCCATCAAATAAATTTTTAATTTTTTTCCTTCCACGGCTCTGTATTTCAGACTACAGATGGTGTGCAAGCTAGCTGTGGTGTGTCAGCCCGTATGTTTCTGAATGGGGTGTCTTAGGAAGAAAGCTTACATGGCCCGAGTGTACTCACCTGTAAATTAGTTCGTTCATAGAGCAAGAATAAAATAAACACAAAAAAAACATCTTGGCCTTTTATATAATTACCTGTAACAAACAGTTTTTACATGTTGGTCATCTCTCGATTGCCTTTTGTGTCTTTACTTATAAAAGAAACATATATATAAATATATATATATAGTCTCCCTGATTGTTCTAATTTGCTTCTGTCAGGCGGATTCACTGTAAGAGTCTGAATCACTGCTAGGTTCATTACAATACAACCTTGTACAGGGAGGAGGTCTCTGACTGGACATGAGTGTATATCTACTTTGTAAGGGCGGATTCAGTTATGATGGTAACAGCCAGGACGATCCGAGCCAAGGTTTGTGCTTGCCGCCTTTTCTCCGGCTCGCACCTTGGTTTTCGTTTGTGGTTTCTCCTGATTCCTTTCTAGAAATGAACTTTCTCTTCATATGCATTCATAATTTTTGTGCGTGTCAGTGTGTCTGTTGAACAAAACTAGACATGCATGCAAAAGCAGTGTATTTTAGTAGTGATGCCTTAAGTTAGACCATAAGCTGAAGGTTCTCAAAAAAAGAAAAAACATTTAATAAGTTTGTTCCTCTCTCCATGTGGTATACAATTGTGTCCTTTCCTTCCACAGTACCTTTGCTGGGTCACTATTTTTGCACCCTCGTTAGATAGGTCATCATCAGCAGTGCCGAGGTCTCTCTGAACTTTCCCTCCCACACTGGGACGAGTGCTGCTCAGCATTCACAGGTGTTGCGAGTTTCTCTCGGCTGTTTGCAGGTTATCTGGAAATGTCCTGTATTTTCCAATGTGTGTTTTTTGTACTGTAGGGAGTAATGTATCTTTTATCATCAAAAAATAAACATGTTAAACATAGTTTTTGTGTCTTTCTTATTCTCACTGAAAGATTTGAAAAACACCTGAATCACCTGTTGCAAGCCTCTCTGAGCCGCTCTCACGAATGGCTTTTCTACATCTCGATCTTCTTTGGCACTTCCTTCAAAGTATTCGGCTCTTTTCTCCTCACACCACTGCTTGGCCAACTTGGCAGACACCTGGAGGTCAAGACAATCAGAGTAGGAATATCAAACACGGCTGATGAGGCAGCAGAACATGTATTGTGTTAAATTTAATGTAACTCAAAACCTATGTCTCTGATTAGGATGAAAACGTCCTGGTACAAAGCTGCTTCACTGAAGGGGAATTAGACTAACACTGGATACATATCTTCTCCATGTACAAATTCAAACAAAGGCTGTAGGATGTAAAAACTGGATCAAATTTAGTTGTAATGTGCTCTGTTTTTAAAAAAAAGTTTGCAATAGAGCTTTTATTTGCCGACCTTCCTTACATTAAACATTTTTAGTGTCTTAATTTTAATATGGTAAATTTGCAGGCACCATCAAATATTTTCAATACTGATTAATTTGACAACTTTTTATCAGTCATTAAAAGCAAAATAGTGTGATCTTTACTTGTTCTAGCCCTCTGAATGAACGAAGACCAGGAATACAACTAACTTCCCCTCACATGGAAGCCTGCATCCAGCCTGCATGACTGGATGAAATAAATACCACTAACTAAAAGTAAGCCTAAATCCAACAATGTGTGGTTCACCTTCCTTTTCACAGGCCTGTCATACCTCATCTAGGCTCTTTCACTAACCTCTCTGTTGCCTAGGTCAGTCTTGTTGCCCAGCACGATGAAGGGGAATTCAGCAGGGTCCTCGGGCTCACCCTGGATCAGAAACTCTGTCCTCCATCCCTCCAGAGCAGAGAAACTATCCTTGGATGTGACATCAAACACCAGCATGCAGCAGTGGGCTCCCCTATACAGAGGTGTGCCCAAAGACTGGAACCTCTCTGTACCCGCTGTGTCCCAAATCTGAGGATGACACAATTAGTGTGGGTTTTATTTATTTATTTATTTTTTTGCCATAGTGTTTTTATTGAAGTTTATAACCACAAAAATACAGCTTTATCATTAATCATTTTCCACTTTCACAGCTGTATGGCTGTATCTCAAGGTTTAACAAATGGACAAACAAGACAATAACAACTAAACAAAAATGAAAAAAAAAATGTTTTAAACATAATAATAACAACAATAAAAATAATGATAATAATAATAATAATGATAATAATAATGATAATAATAATAATGATGATGATGATGATGATAATAATAATATAAAATAGAATGAACAGAGCTTCTCTAAATCAAACAAGGCTATTCAATTCGAAAGAAATAAAATCAAGGTCAGTTGGCATATATTAAGACAAAATGAATGCAATACATTTCTTTGCAGACAGCAGTCTGCAAGCTCAGTAAACTTGCATTCATTTTTAGTGTAACAATGTTTTTCTGGATATATTGCCAACAAACAATTGGTGTGTTTTTCCCTAAATCTGTTTTAGGTAGTGTGTCGCTATAGCTTGACAGTTGTATGGGTGTTGGCCTACCTGCAGGATGACAGTCCCCCCGTCCAGGTTGACCTCTTTCGACAGGAAGTCTGTCCCCACAGTGGCCCGGTACGCTCGGGAGAAGCGGTGATTCACATACCTGTTCATGAAGGAGGATTTTCCCACCCTTTGTAAACAAACACACACTTCGGTACGGGAACAACACAATCAAACTTCTCTTTTTCAATAGGCACACTTATCATTCACTGTTTATGAACGCAGTCTTCTTATGGAGTTAGAATTTAGAAACTTTAGGGACTATCTCAGAGTTTAAATAGCAGTCTGACAGGAAATCAAAGACTAAATGAAAGTGAAACAGCTATCGACCAAAGAGTCCATCAAAACTTTACAGAAGGTCAAATAACACTCTGAACACTTTAGTCAAGTCAACATTACCCTGAGCTTCCTATGAGGATTATTTTCAGAACCGGACTTTTCCCACCACTCATGTTCACCTATGACAGTCTCCACGCAGGCATTCAGTGCTGCTGCCTTCAGGGGCTCCTCGTACGTTTGCCTTTCATCCATGTAAGCTCTCACAGCAGTAGATCAAAATGTTTTCGTTCAATCAAAATATTAGGACAACTTAGTAATAATTTAAAGTTAAAAGTTTCTCTTTCTTTCATTAAAGCAAAGTCTAAAAATTGATATTATTTCGTTTTTTATATTTAAAAAATGTCACATTCGTGTGTTGTCATCAGTATTTGTAGCTTCATGTCTAAAAATATGAACACGACAGTCCAAAAATGTTACAAAGGCTTTAGTAAAATATGGAGGTTTTTTTCGCCTCTGAAAATGACCCAAAGAACAGGAATATCGCCTTGATATATTTTTCTTTCGTATTTACAGTTTTGAAACAGCTCCTGAAAGTATGATGAAGTCGCTCCGTGGAGCTGGGACACAGATAACTTATCCTGTCTAATTCACAACCCGAAGACACTGTCATTTTCTTTTCTTTTCTTTTCTTTTCTTTTCTTTTCTTTTTTATAACAGTGCAAAGTGAAAAGTTGCCTTGACAGTTGTAAATAGTGAAAACTTTAACCTTTTGTTTTTCAAACTGTGCTGAATATAGTCATGAGAAAACCCTTGTGCTGCAGAGGTAAAAACAATACAATTCACTGTTTTATATAATCTTAGGACTTTTGAGCTGCAGAGAGGAAACCATATTCATTTTGATGCAGTTGAGAATTTGTATTTTTATTTATTTTTCAATAAATATAGTCGAATTGTTATTGGGTTAAAAATAATGGTTTTTTTTGTTCTAATTATTTAATTTCATTAAGCAAATTATTTTATAAAAAATCCAAACTTAGTTTTCATGTATTGTATATGATATTGTACATTTCCTTTATTGGCCACTAGGAGGCAGAATGTGCCAGTGGGGTTTCATTTCTTTTTGAGGACCTTGCTGTTGGACCCTCAGGTGGCGGCGTCTAAACCTTTAGTGATTCACTTTGTCTCACAAAGTCGTTTACACTTATGTGAAGTTGTGATATTGTTTTCTGGAAATAACCCCTGTATTCACATCTAAATGAAAGAAAGCATTAATATAAAACTACAGAACAAAACAGCAGAAGTTTGAATATTTGTATTCTCATACATTTATTTGTGATGTTTTAAATCTACTCATTTTTGCCTCCTAAAAAACACATGTATGCCACATATTCTGTGTACTGTACATATAAAAATAAAGCTTTAAATTATTTGACTTTCTGTCTACTACCCTTTATCACATCCCACCTAGACACCCAGCCATAAAAATAAATACTGTGCTGGGTTAAAATCCATAAGACTGTGATTCTTCAGATGTAACTCAATGTATCTGGGGTTTTTTTTCATTGAGGAGCTAGAAAAAGCTGATTCAGGGATGATATGATACTATTGGAAAGAAAATGTATGTTTACTTATTTTTTTATTTTTGAGCTACTTAGTTAGAAATAAAAGGTGAGATGTTGAAGGGTTGGTTGATAAACCACAATAAGATTCAGATTAAGAAGTGCAGATACAAAAACAGGCAGTTACATACATAATTAATAAAGTCAAAGCAAACAATTATCTGATTTATTTATTTTTTAAGTTGTGTGTAGAGACTTTTAGAAGTATAGCAGGATACTGAGATTACATGAAATCTGTAATCAAACAAACAAGGTGAAGTCACGATATCATGACCCCAGTTTTGCTTTCTAATTCACCTGACTTTATTTTCATTGCAGAAGTACACTCATACTCTGCCGGATACACTCATCTTGTGCAGATCAGATGTGTCTGCTAAGAAAGGAACATAGTTACTCTTTGTTGACTTAAAATGAAAGTTAGAGTAGAAAGCTAAAGAACACTTAAGAGTGTATGAGTTTGTGTGTGTGTGTGTGTGTGAGTGAGAGAGAGAGAGAGAGAGAGAGAGAGAGAGAGAGAGAGAGAGAGAGAGAGAGAGAGAGAGAGAGAGAGAGAGAGAGAGAGAGAGAGAGAGAGAGCTCTCCTGGGTATGTTACTGCTGCTCTGTGCAGCAGAGATAAGACCAGTGCCTACACAGAAGACTGTTTCTTGGGAATTAAAAAGCTGCACCCAGAGTCCACTGTTGACACACAACACCACCCGTCATCATACTACAACAAGGTCACAACACCTCTCAACTGTCCAAGAAGTAGTCCCAGAATCAACTCCAACTGCTTCTGACGAGATACTGTCAACAGAGCAGACATTTTGTGCATTTGTTTGTGAGTCCAGTATGTGTGTATGGGGTTTATGAGTTACATGGCATGACCACAGACATGCTGCAATGTCCTGTAGGTCTGTGTACTCCTCTGCTGCTGTATGACAGTGAGCAGCGGGCCTGTAATTCCTGGCCTCCTCCTTATCTTGATAACTTCTTATCAAAGCATAGCAGCCCGCTCTCACAGCGGCAGCAGCCACATCCCTGCCCAGCTGTCCACATTGCCACACAGACCTCCTTTGACTGCTAATGTCACTTTCATTCACACTGACTGCAATTAGATTTTCATACTAATCCCCCAAAGAGAAATCTCTCTTGAAAGCAAGTGAAGAAAGGGCTTAACTTGTATGGATATCACGATAAATAAGCACCCTCAGCCACAGATTTCCCCATATCCTTTTCATAGCTATGGCAAAGTATAATCTACCAAGAGTGCACTGGCTGAAAACCAGCTACAGAACCTACAGGATGCCAGCCTGTCAGAAACATTAACACCTTTTAATCCACATCACTTAGGAACCTTATTAGGCCTTCCCACTGAGACATCAATACCAACAACAAGCCCATATCCATGAACCAGTATTAAGATGATCAGTATCGGGGATGTCATAACTTAACAACCTTATCTTATCTGCCCTGCCGATTCCTGCCATCCTTAAACAGTCTGCCAAGGACGGTGAAAAGAAAACATGCATAAAACTTCCTTGTTGAAACACTGTACATTGTACAACATTGTTTTGCAATGATATACCTCCACCAGACTGATGTAAGATTTTGTGCTCTAAGGGTCTACATAAGTATAGCTATGGATTTGGAAACATTGAAGTAATGAATCCTCGATGGAATCTAAAATATGAGGGTTTACTTTTTCAGGTTTAACAGAAGTCCTCTTATGTTTCATTCAACACATGGATGACACTAAAAGTCTGATTTGTGTAATAAATGTTGGACATGTTAAATATAAATCCACACCCTTCATATTCAGTAAGATCTACACATGACATTAAGGGATTCTGAATCGGGAAGCCAATTTAAAAGCGGAATTAAAATGGCCCCTTATCACCACACTATCACACCAAAGCCTTTGTTAAGACATTCATTACTGCTCTTCAGAGACAGATCACACAATTAGAATATTTATTTTCACTACCACAACTGATCTTCATGAAATATTATTTTATATGTGGAGTAGGGTCCTATATCCTCCTCAAACAGACTTCAGTTTATTTAATTGCAGCAATATTGGAGAGGAGATTCTAATTGGCTCAGTTTCCTGATACCCGTCTGTAAAAACTTCAGTGAAACTTTGACGTTTCCGATCTTCACTATATTTTGCAGCTTGTCTCAGTTAGAAGTTCCACTTGCTATATGAAAAGTGGAAAACAGTTTAGGGAAATAGATGACTTAAGAAACATTTTCTGCTTGGGTTATTTTTGACTAATGCAACCATTTGCATCTATAATCCCTTATGCTGATATCATTTTACTATAACTGCTGTGGGTTTTTAAGTGACAGAAAAAAGGCCCATTGTTGCAAATAAACGGAGGCCTCAATTCATCCCAACTGTTTTTCTCCTCTGATTTACCTGAAAACTGTAAATGAACAAAGAGAGAGGAAAGTTGGGGAACTGCTTTGACTATCAAATGACAGGGACAGTGTCGGACTTGTGCAGGGCCAGGACGTGTCCAGACCATATCTCTCCCCCATGATTGCAGCACCTTTCCCAATTTGCATTACTGTGTTCCACTCTAAGCTTTGCTGGACCACAAAGAAATTGAGTCTTTGCATTTTATATTTGCTTTGTTCAAATGTTCGTGCACTTTTTTCCATGCAGGCTCACTCTTATCAGAGGCTATATGCACATTTTATCAACAGACAAAAACCCATCCTGCATGCTTTCTGTCCTGCATGGGACAGCATTATGATGTCCTTCATAATAAATGACATTTCTACATGTCTCTGTGACAAAGTCTGCCTGCGATTTGTCTCTGTCATATCTACTTCAGTGTTGGTTAATGGCCAAATATTGGATCTGATATGTGATGCTTTTTCTGTTGAAATCTTAATTTTGGAGCATATTATTAATAGCACTCAGAGTCACAAAAGAAGAGGAACCTGCACGATTTGAGGTTGACATTCACCTCCAGGGTCTTCACTTTGACCTGGTCGCTTTAGATTCAAAAAGTCTTTGACAGGACACTCAATATTTATACTATCTCTACATATATTAAAGTCAGACATTATCAAATATTCAGATTAGTAATGTTATATCTGCCCTCATACTTGTTTTTCTCTCTGAACCAAAGAGGTGTGTCTTTTAAAAAGTTGTCCCCAACCCCTCCCACGAACCGTCTCTTAACCCTAAACTTCACTGGGGGTTGGAGAAGTAGCTCTTGTAGCCATCAGCCTATACCGAGGTAACCACTTGAACTTCGCCGCCTACTCGGTATCATACGTTAAATCCAGGGTCCTTTTGATTCCATCTGTCATCTGTGACATCCACACAGGTAGGTGACCCCTCGGCTCTTCTCTGCTGCTGCTCTTATTCGTCTGTAGACAAATATATATTGATATTTATATTATATATTATATATTTGCCTCTGAACATTAAATATCACCTCAAGGTATCTATTGTTTGATTGACTGTGACTTGTGCTCTTATTTTCAGTATGTATTCAGTCCCATAATTATTACCATTGGATATATAACTGAGTGATAAAGTTAATTTAATTAGCTATTAATATTATTATCATTCTGAGTGTCCTGGAGCCAAACTAATTCATAATATGAGAGTGTCTTTCACATCAACGTGTGATATAAGAGTAAAAACATCTTTCTCACTGAAGGTGAAGGAGCTTGTATCTGAAAAGCAATTGAAACGGGTTAAATCTATCTAAATGTAGTTATTGCTGCCTGTTGTTTCTCTCGTAGTCATGCTGCCCCACTCTTTGCTTTTACATTCACAGACATAGTCTGGCAGATTTCTATTAATCAGATGAGATTAGGGTCACATAGTATTGGTGGAGCTGGATATATTTAGCTGTATAGTAATGCTGTCTATCAGATTTTCTCAGACTTTATCAGACACTATCAGCCTCTTCTCTTCCTCTTCTCCTTCCTCTAAAGATATGGAATGAGTGCGGCGTGTTATTGCAGCTCATAATATTGATGTGACGCTCTCTGCTTTTTGAGTTCAAACAGTCTGTAAAGCAGTTTTGGGACATTTGAAAGGGCTGCAGATTGGCTTTTCAGCCAAAGGGGCTAAACATTTTGAACAACTTTGAGTTATTTGTATAGAAAAATAGATGTGAATATAATTCTATTAGAACAAGAAACAAAACAACATAAAACGTATGTGGAAGTATCTTAACTTCTTCTAGGCAGTTTTACACTCAGACTTAAGCAAATCTGCAATTGTATTCCGTTCACTTGCTTTTATTTTAGTTGGGGTGTTGTGTCTCACCCCTCAGGGCGTCCCCGAGGGCTCGTCTTTTGCATTCTTCTAGTTGGCACGCCTACGATGAAAGGCCACTGAGTAACCGTTTGGTCAATGGCTGCATCACTACACTTTTAGATCCATTTATTTTTAGTTTTCACTTTCAGCCACTGTGAAACTTCCTTTTCCTAGAAAAGGAAGTTTAAAGAAGCATGCTGTCGAGAGATCATGTCCTTAATAAGTTCAAAATACTTGGTATTTTGACGTGAAGAGGGCTGATAATGTATCTGCCTCTGTCTAAGTAACAGTAAATCAGAAAGAGTTGAGCTGGTTGAGACACTTATTTCCTGGCAAGGACAAAATACAGAATATGATTTCAGCTTTCAGTTTTTGCACAATAATGCCAACAGTTTGTATTTGATGCAAATATCAAAGGAGCTGTAGATTTCTTGCAACCCAGTGATGGTAGTGCTTAAGTTTGAGGTGTGTTTTGTCAGCATGGAGGATTCATCTGAACAGTCCCACTGGGTGTCCCCGGCTCTGCTGAGCTCTGACCCTCTTGCCGCTTTCTCCTCTGAGCCTGGCCTGCTGCCTCCAGGGGAGGATGGAGAGGTGTTCTTCTCTAGCCAGGACTCAGACTACTCCAGCCTGCCCTCCTTCTTCAACCCCAGTCACAGCCGAGCACCATCCACCTACAGACACGGCTCAGGTCAGTGCTCCCAGCCACTGTTACCCATCATATCCATCTTTGCAGACATCTTCTAAATCATCTCAGTTTACTTACTCCCTCCTGTTTTTTCCAAAGTTCGACAGGTGTTCACCTCGCCAAGCCTCCTCAGTAACTTTCCGCTACTGGACGGGTCAGGGAGCCACTCCCTGAGCTCGTCATACAATGCCCCCTCCTCCACCTGGAGCAGCAGCCCCCTCACCAAGACCACGCTTCACTCACACACCCCTACCTCCCTCTATACCCCTGGCATCTCCTCCTTCAACACCCCCAGAGACGGATACTCTTCTCCGAGCAGAGAGGGCAGGGAGAGTCCCAGGATGCAGGAGGTCCTAAAGGCTGAGCGCCTGAGCCCACTGGGGGGGTCCAGTAGTAGTTTTCTGAATCTCACACCTGCTGCAGGTAGTGTGTACACCTCCTCACCCCACTCCCACCCACATATGCTGAGCCCCTACAACTCGTACATGACAGGTCCACAAGAGTACAACTCTGCTGCTCTGTACTCAAGCCCTGGAGCATGGATCAGCCCCTCGTTCTCCCCCAAGCTCCACAATAAAATGAGGATATCCACTCCAGGTAGGAATTGTATTTCATGAGATCTTTAATTTAATAAATATCATACCAGTCAATACTCTAAAAATATAATTTTAAGATAGGAATTTCAAATGAAATTTCATCACAAGATGGAGTTTCCTAGTTGCAGCTGATGGATACAAAGTCAAATTCCAAGAAGAAAGACTCTGTAGTGGAGAAGTGTGTTCTGTCAGGCTAGAAAATGAAATTGGAACATTTCTAACATTTCATGTTTTGCAACAATTTTGTTATGTTGTAAATGGATTTTTTTGCTCAGGACCACCTTGAATATGAGATTGTACATCACAAGAGGTCTATCTTAATGAAATGGATTGAAACGTTACATGTTTGAAAGCTTCAGAAAAGAAAATAAGCAGCCAACATGTGTGCAGCTGAAACTTTCTTATGATTTGAACTGAACCAAAATTCCACATTTAATATAAAAAAGAACATGATTTCAATTTGCTTTATTGGCATGAACAAAGACATGTTGTTGCCAAAGCACATAAGATAAGTCTCCAAATACTGGCTGACTTATTTCTAGGAGATTTTCTTTTCAAATGTACACATAGAATTTCTTTACCAAAGCAAACTGCTTCATGGATAATAAAAATGGTATACTCTTAATTTAATCAGAGGCCAGAGAGTGCGTTAACTGTGGAGCCACAGCTACCCCTCTATGGCGGCGGGATGGTACTGGCCACTACCTGTGTAATGCCTGTGGACTGTACCACAAGATGAACGGCCAAAACAGACCTCTAATCCGACCCAAGAAGAGACTGGTATGATCCACTAACAATATTTTCACTTTGTGAAGTACACAACACAAAACAAACAATATGTCAACCAGCTCAAAGACGTCAATTATTTATTTTCTTTGTTTCAGATTGTCAGCAAGCGGGCTGGAACACTTTGTGCCAACTGTCACACAAGCACAACAACACTGTGGAGACGCAATGCCAATGGAGAACCCGTGTGTAATGCATGTGGACTCTACTTCAAACTGCATAATGTGAGACAGTCATCTGCATAAAAATCACCACTTTGTTCTTCCTCTCCAAATTCTCGCCCTCATTTCCTCATAACCTTATGTCTGTCTGTTCTCAGATAAACCGCCCTCTTACCATGAAGAAGGACGGCATTCAAACACGTAACAGAAAAGTGTCCAACAAGAACAAGAAGAGCAAGAAGGCAGCCATGCTGGAACAATACTCAGATATGACTCAGCAACACGCCTTGGACGGCAATGGAGGCCCCTTTTCTCTTGGCCCTGGGACTCTCCTCACCTATAGCCATACACCTCACCTCATCCAGACAGCATCATCCCTGCATCCCTCTGCCTCTTTACCCTACACACACCATCTCAACACTGGCATGATGCCCACTCTGGTGTGAAACAACAAAACAGGCACTTGAAAGCTGTGTATGTTTTGGGAAGTATTACGCCTGCTTCCTTGACAGTTATTTGTGTGAAGTTGTACATATGTGTTCCTGTAATGACTCATGTGAATAAGGTTTTCTTTAAACTGTCACTATATTTCAGGGAGAAGCACCAAATCTGTAGATGTTATCAAGTGCTTGATGTCAGAAAGAATATTGTCTTAGGTGTAGACACAAATGCAAATCTGATTTGACTTCTATCCGAGTCTTAATCCTTCTTATGATGTACTTTGTTTTTTGGGCTTACACAGGTCTCTTTTGTATTAAAAAAGATAACATTACGATGTTGAAACTGTCAAAAAAAAAAAGGAAATAAAATGTGAGACTTTTATTTTGCTGGAGTTTCTGGTGTCATTTGAATTTTAAGTGTATCTGTTCTGCTCAGTCAGCTGACCACAGTAACACCTCTTGAGTGGTGTTATTGTCCTCCCCTGCTCAGGTAGAATAGTCTCTTTGTGCAGGCAGTGCTCTGCTTTGACAGTGTAATTGTACATGTATGCAAATCTTCTATTCTGCAGAAGAAGCAAACATTCAACTCAAGTGCAGTACTTAGGAAAGGGTTTTATATCTCAACAAGCACTGCTAGCTGTCAGAAGACAGGGCTTTCATTTTGAATGTACACACAGGGTTATTTTTGTTACTCATTACGTCTCTGAGGTTGTGAAGGGAAATTGAGTTCTGCATAAAAATTCCACTCTCATGCTTGAATGCAAAATGTCAGACGGTACAGGGAACTTAGTGACAAAAAAGGCTGATATGATAGGTTTCATGATATCTAAGTTCCTAACAGTTGATTTATTAGTCCCAAATCTGGCCAGAGACCCAGCTTTAAGAAAGCAGAACTTTCATGGATTTCTGATTGTGTCAGGAGATTAAATACTGATGGGCGATGAAAGCCATCATTATGGATGTATGGATAGTAAACACTGATGGGTGTACACAAGTCAAGTAAAAAATAAGAATGAGCATCATTCACCAAACATTCATAAGAAGAATTTTGTTCTTAAAATTCACTAAAGCAGTTATTAGGGAATGTTCTGACATTCACAAAACTTTTCTTATCAGGTATATGTTCTTAGCTAAGAACCAAATCAGAGAACGAATAAGAGTGCTCTTACACACATTAGAGTGCAAATATGTCAGCCCACAATGACTGTGTATTGTGTTTTCCTTCATTTAGCATCCTTAAAGATATTTATAAAAGCGCAATTTAAGTGTAGTCTTATCTTATTTCATTAAATCAATGTTTGTTTTAAATTGCCAACTGTTAACTTATGAAAACAAACTAATCACTTAAACACAATAAACATTTCAGATCAGAACCAGCCTTATTAATCAGGTATGAAGGCCTACAAGCATAAAATAATTAAAAATGTATAAAAGCTTAAAACAATAACATGGGCAACAATTCAAACAATAATAATGATGAGAGGAAAACTTGTTCACATCCATTATAACTCACCTTTAAACACAGCTATTAAATGATAAATGTGACGAATGTATATGGTTTTATAAAGACTGTTCACAGAATAAAATCACTGTCAAGTCATGTTGATTCTGACAAAAATAAAGTTGACATATGGTCAGAGTCTCTTCTCAGACAATGTTCCTCTCAGATTTGAGATCAACTCTTTTTGTTTCACTTCATCTTTTTGATTCTCTCTGAGCAAGTAATGCTATCAAATTCATTTGTTTATATTGACTACTGTAGCTACAAAATTAATCAGCACATTTGTGTTTCACTTTCAGGAGCACTACCCCCATTTCACAACAACTTCAGTATCTTTTTACTTGGGAGTCTACTGCACAATCAATTTATCAATAAATTTGCCCATTCCAAAGTCTCTCTACTTTTTCTAATCCTCTGTGATTCCTGTGAGTCCACACGGCTTGTAGTCTCATGCCCTTATATGAGTACTGAAGGGTCATACCTATGCTAATAGGAAACATCAAGCAACTTCTTTTATTGTGGTGGCCAAAATGGGGCTCAGAATTTTGTAGGGGTAGCCAGGCGTGGTAAAAAATTAGGGACTTACCCAAAACCTGGGAGGGTTGTCTCAATCTTCTTTAACTTCTAAAATAAAAGAAACAACAAGATGTTATGTTATTTTATATTATTTAACTTTGAAAGGTAACTTAACAGAGTGGCCTCATAAGATGTTTGTCGAAGGTCACCATTCAAAGTTCCAACTAAAGAAAATGTTCCGCATTGAAATGCAAAGAAGGTACTTCCAGCCTGTCAAATACAACCCAAATAGTTGATTTCAATATTCTGCAAGTGCCGCCTCTGACAAGGCAAATAGCCAATCATGGATAAGTATTTCAGGGTGGCCAAGAAACTTACGAACAGGTTCATGAATCAGCCGAAGATTTAGAAACCGTCTTCAGGACAAATTGAAGAAAAATCTTAGTAAGATGTTGATGAATGAGGCCCAATTATTCCATTATTTTTACTGCACATGCAAAGCCTGATTTATGCTTCTGATTTAGCATTGCTGTAGGTTCCCATAACCCTCTACCTCTGCAGGAGCCTATGTAGCCTGGCCTACACCATGTTGAAATAATGCTGTTTACGTTCCATGTCCTCCAATGTCTCCTCTCTTTCTTTCTTTCTTTCTTTCTTTGCAATAATTGTGTTATAAACAATTGCTACTCAACATTTATCAGCTCCAGCTCCAACTCCAACGTATATAATCAGATTCAATCGCCATGGTTTCCTGTGCATAAATAAACAGAGAATGCAGTGGGGCCAGAAACTGGCTATATAACTAGCACAGAAATCACTGGGCCGACTAGCATTAAGGCAAAGTACTGCAGAGCGATGCTAACACTTAAATGTGCAAGTAGGTGGTGCTCACGTTGGTGTAGGCCACTACGGCATAACTTTGGCATAGTCAGTGCATAAACCAGGCTTCAATCTTGCATTCAAAGTGAACATTTAACCAGCAAAACCTTTTAGCAAATATAAAAGGGTTTTAATGAAGCACTGATGGACCTAGAAAGCAACCCCAAAAAAAAGGGAAGTCTAAGCACAACAAGAGACGAGTCCAAGACAAGCCTGAGTCAACCGTAACCAAGGTAGACTCAACCAAGAAGAAACATTTAAGTCCTGGAGTCAAACAGGTGGATTATACCAAAGGAGAAGGGCCCAGTACTTGAAGGATCTGCCTCCCCTATGATTTTGATACATTTACAACTTACAGATTCATTTACACAAGTGCAATGTTTTAGGGGGATATTAGTGCACTACCTGCTCTTTAAGAAATAATTGCCTCTGACCATTTGGAGCTTTGTTTGTGGAAGAAGGGATTATAAATTATTCGTGTTTTTATAGGGACTGGGAGAGTGGGAGGGGAAAGAAGCTAATGGGGAAAATGGTTATCTTTTTCTTCCTTCCTGTCACTACACATGCTGCAGCATGCATTCAATTCAGCATAATCCAGTCAATAAATGCGTTGATTCATCTGTATGAAACTTTATTTCCTGGCTATACATTCTGTTTTAAAATGTATCTGTATCAGTAACTTTAACTGCAAACAATAATTGTAAAGAGTTAATGAAGTACACATGAAGTTAGGATAGAAGAGTCTTGTTGGCTTTATAAGGATGTTTTTCTGTTTTTGCAAGTTATCAATGTAGATTACAGCAGTTCTTTATTTGTGTTGTGTAGATCTTTAAACATGCTGAGATTGGTTTTATTGCAATCCTATTTGCAGCAAGTGAAGCAAAGATAACTGTATAATATTGATAAACTTGTAACAAAGTCTCACTATCTGGTTAGATAAGGCTCTCAAAGATAACTACTTTGATTGAATTTTATCTCGAGACAATTTAAATCTTTTAATGTAGAATAACATTCAATTAGTTGCAAAGTCCTTTTACTTAAAAGGTATGAAAGTTAAGTGTTCTCTTTGTGCAGTGTTTTTTTTCTTCATGTCAAGTAGCAGGGCTGGGGTCGCTCACTCAGGACTGGGGGGTGACTGATAGGTTATCTCCGATGCTACAGACGTAATCCATCCACCTGCTGCTGGCACCGCCAGTTTCACACTCCCTGTCAGTTAGTCAGAGAGAGGCACTGTGTACACTTTAGACATGATGCCTTAGAGAACAGACCAACAGACCAACAAATAAATACATCACTGTTGTCATGTTAAAGGGCTGCTGTAAAGTTAAAGTTCAACACAGTTCAGACACTTTCAAAATCACTGTGTTATGACAAGTTTGTTTCAAATGAATCCAGTCGGGTTTCATAATGTGTGGGTGCACAAAAAACGCTTCACTTGGCAAGTCTATAAATGGTCCCACACACTTTGTTGTGTTTTCACAGCAGATTTGTACACGCTTCACTGCAGGCTTAAGAGACAGACAAGAGTCGTTTATACATTTGGTTTCAGCTTCATAAGCTCAACCCTGTGAACATCTGGACACACCACTCACTCATGACATTGCATAAAACACACACACAGACACACACACACACAGAGACAAAGGCAGCATTTTGGATTATGAGTATTTTTCCTGAGTAAGTTATCAAATAAAATCACCATTTGAGTTGATATCTGTCTTCTTTGCACAGCGTATATTAAACTAAGAAGCACTGAACCATTCCCCTGCCTCCCCCTGAGTCCCCTGAGGCCTCCATAATGAGACTTTTATATATTGATAGCCTTTGAAGTAACAGAGTGAGAAGAGGGGTTTTCAATTAGATTTACCTAAGGCTTGCCCCAAGTAACACCAAAGCAGAACCACCTTCAAAATTCATATTATTCCCTCCTAAGACAGGTCTAACAATTAGTAAAACAACTGTATGAAAAAAAAAAAATTATGTCTGTGCAAGCACATCTATAATTTATACTTTTCCTCTAGTGTCTCGATCTGCTGTTTATCTGCTGCAGCTGTCAGCTCTGCCCTGGGGAAATGGCAACAAATGCCGGTGAAAGATTAGCAACCACAGGCAAGTTGACTCACAGAGTAATCCGTTAGGGGCCTTTCTCTCCTGCTCCTTCAGTGTTTTTCTCTTTTCCCATTCAAACTGTTTTATCCAGGAGAGTTGTACAATGTCTTTAACGGTACAAAAATAATGAAACAAAGACGAAGGTATTTTAATAATGAATTGTTTTATCTTTGACAGTTAGGGAGACGAAAAATAGAGGAGAATAAATGCTTCGATTCTAAGTAAATAGCAACATCACTGAGAAGGAGACCGTTTTTCTGCCCACGAAACACATGTAAATGCTTGACTCTTTGCATGTACCCTGCAGCAAGGAAGTTCATTTGGAACAAATGCAACCACCTCAGCTTTCATCTCAACATACTGTAGGTTTAATTGTTTTGGAACACAGTACACTAGCACCACCCAAAGGTAAGGATGCAACATGACAGCTACTGCTGTCCCACCTCCAACTGCCACAGGATGTAAAACTCTGAACACTGCTCTTTAGAGATAACACACGTTTATAGATGTGTGTGTGGTTAATATTGTCATACACACTGGGGATGCATATTATGATGGTGCAGAACTGATCATAAATTGAGAGAAGTTTTACACTCCAGACAATGAGTGATAACTACATCTTATTTAAAATGAAAAACAACAACATGTTGTCAGATAAAGTAGCATCTTATGGATTTAGCCTCTGCTCTAGAGCAGGGGTTCTCAAACTTTTCAGCCCGCGACCCCAAAAATATAGGTGACAAAGACTCGTGACCCCCACTGTCCCTCAAATTGATTTAATGTGGCTTCATTAGCTGGTCTGCCAAAAATGACCCTACCTATATTAGCATGCGGCTGAGTTTCCTGTGCCGACATGAATGAACCTGCTGCTACTGATGCTTTTGATAATTCACTGTTCACTAACCCTAAACTTAGGAGTCATCTGGGAACAAAGACAGAAAACTCATTACATTTATATTTTCATGGTTTTATTTCAAATTTAGCTACAATTTTTGTCGATATTTTTTACTACATTGGGTAAACTGTACTATTTTTTGATGATAAAAAAAAAAAAAACATTCTGGAAAACATCTCACGACCCTCCATACGTGACTCGCGACCCTCCAGGGGGTCCCGACCCACACTTTGGGAATCCCTGCTCTAGAGGACAGAAGTATATTGATAATATGATGTATTTTAAAAAGCACAAGACATTCGGTTTAAAAAAATAACGTATTCTTTGATCTACAATATCTCTGAGTCCCCTTTCCTTCAATTTACAATATTTTTTGGTTAATTTCACTATTTGATGTATTAATTAGTATAAATGTCAGCCTCCCATACTTTCTATAATATATATATACTATATTGGGCCACTATCCTGAACTTTACCATTCTAAGAAATTCCTTATCAATATATGCAATTAAGACCAATTTTGTACTGATTTAAGATTGAATTCAACAGTTAAAGACGTGACTTTCAATGCAGTAAAGTTGGAGCTAGAAGACTCTTTCCATGAGGACTTTGCACTAATTGTTCATTAATATGACTACTGTAGATACTTAAAAAGCTTAAAAAGCTCCCCCAAAAAAGATTAATAAAAGTGCACATAACACTTTTAATAATCCAATAATCCTGTAGTCAGCTATAAAGCTCAGCTGCATGTGTTTCAGAAGATGGAGATAGTTTGGGACTATAGAATAGTAGCATGCTCTACTCTGTGATTCAGTGTCCAATGGGATAAGCTGGATGAACAATGTAGACGTGTGTAAGTGTACACTGGTTGTTTAACACAATCCAAAAAATATAGACACAAGGAAAAACATAAATATATTTATTTTTTGAAGCATGCCTAAAACTTCAGTACAGCTTGCCATTACACAGTGAAAAGAAAATATAACTTATATTCTTTGTAAGCCGTCTGTTTGTTAATAGTAAAAACTGGTCCTTGGATAAAGAACATGGGAGAAGTAAAACAAGCAGTCTCATCAAACCAGCTGATTCTTTTCAATGACAGTTAGCTTATCAGGTTCATTTAAAGCACTTCCAGTCTGGAGAGTAACACCATTTAACAGATGTAAATCTCTGCCATGCGTTAAAAATATAAAAGAAATGGGACAAAGCAGGAAGTATTTAGCTCACCAAGCTACACATTATACTCCCACAATCTGCTTTAGCCAATCCACATTATGTCAGTGCACAAGAAGACTGTTTATTTTTTTGTAAACATTAACTTTTCTGTTTCCTCTTTGTTGGTGACACACGATGTGTTGCGGTAAAAGAGATTTGCTTTTACTGTTTCTTAGCGATGTAAACACCCACCACTACTCCCATTAGCAGCGCCATGCCAACCAGCAGCCATTTAGAGAGAGTTTCCCGAGATCTCCTTGCTTCTGCAGCGGCATCACGTCCAAAAATGTCAGCAAAGCAGTCCTAGAAGATTTCAGTGAGAAAAGAAGTCAGACAAATTGTTTTAGCAAGCAATGGTTTCTTTCCATAGAAATTAAAGGAGCATTACCCTACAAATCTGCTGTTTTGGTCAAAATGATTGGTAACTTTGCAACAATGTGTATTTTGTATCCTATGATCTTTTTTATGTCAATGAAATGATGAAAATGAAATACATCAGATGATCATTTTGTGTGGGCATGTTTTATCTCCAGTGTGTATACTATTTAGGTTGCAGAGACATATATACGCCTTACACCAACACATACTGTATGCATTGATTTTGCAGTATATAGGTATCTATGCACTTACATTTTGAACAGCTGTTTTTACATATGCAAACATCTACCTTTTCCACATTCCAACGTTTTATTTGTGACTATTTATACATTGATTTCATAATAAATTATTTTTAACAGTCTTCCAGAAAACAAATGAAATTTATGGTATGCAGTGGAGTAGAATTCTAAACCTAAAAACTAAATTCCTGTGTCTTTGAAATCCAGTAACATTAAACTGCAGAATGTTAAAGAAGCTGTGATATGTATTTAAATCTGCCTTAGGACTATAGATCAATAAGGACAATGGGGGATGTTTTGACATGTTTATAATCACCACCAATGCCTTTGAGTGATTTTGTTGCTGCTGCCCCACAAAAATCAATCCCCTTTCCTTTAAAAACATGCTTTCAATCCTCATTTCAGTCAGGAGATATTCCAAAAGAAATGATTTAAGATAAGATTTTCTTTTTAGATGAGTGATACACATTTGTTGACACAATTACAGCACCTTAAATAAACCTCATGTTGTGTTTTCCCCCTGCAGACTTACCCAACCTCCTTGGTTCTGGATCCAAGAACTGATGTGCTCATCCAAGTATATGGTCATCCAGTCTGCAATGCGGGAAACCAGCTCACCCATACCCTTCTGGACACATTCCACACACAGTACACCACCGAAAGCAAAAAGGCCAACTATCCTCCCCCAGTTGACTCCATCCTTGAAAACTTCATCCATAACGCTCTTAAAGCTGTGGTAGGCTGTGTCAGGAGTGATGTCAAGCTGTGAGGAAAGATCACTAAAGGCCTGTGTGAAGAGCAGTTCAAACTCATCTGCTGAGTCCTTCAGAGCTGCCTTCACAGCCTCTATGTCACATTGTTGCGACGATGACGACCCCGGCTGGTCGCCCCCGTTCCTGCTGTTGACCAGTAAGCCATTACTGGCAACAGCGTTGTCCATGACTCCCTCAGTCCTTCCACCAGCATCCTCTCTCCTCAGCACAGAGGTTGGGTAGTTCCTCTGAGACAGTTTGTAGCTTATAAAGAACTCCACCAGCTCTCTGTTACTGTATGACATATTTTCAAACTGCAAACCTCCAACATACAGCCAGCCTAATCAGACCCTGTGGTTTCTTCAGCCATGCCTCTCAGTCTGTCAGCTGCCATATGAGAGCCTGTCCACCTTACGTAGCCTGGAGGCAAACAAGGATAAGGAAAGTCAATTGATTCTTATGGTAACTTTTTGGGCAAAGAATGCAAATGCGTTTTAGCCTCCATTGGTTTCAAGCGAGTCCTTTACCATAAGCACATCGAACAAGAGTCCTAACAGTTGCTCAAGTTGTGCAATTCATCTTAACCCTCCTGTTATGTTCGTTTATCTGGAACAGCAATAATGTTCCTGGGTCAATTTGACCTGGGGCATATTCAATTATCCAAAAGTGTCAGAACCCCCAAAAAATCCCAATACACATTTTTTTTAATCAAATTTTTAACTCCACTACTGACCATTTAAATCAAGAATTAGTCCGTTGTTGTTCTTTAATTCTCACAGATCATGGTTCAATGAAGATACCTAAGATGGAAGAAACCACTGAATACCACTAGCCTTTCATCCACTGTGACATTAGAAATGCGATATAATACTTTTTAACAATTTTTTAAGATTTTTGAACTTTAAAATGGGTTAATTTGACCCGCAACATAACAGGAGGGTTAATCAGAGACTTCGTGAACAGGCAGTTTCATTTTAAATGAATATAGAAGTGTAATGTTAAACATAAGAACAGTTAACCTGCTCAGATGACTGCTGTGCAGAAAAAAGTAACGTATCATTGAAGGTATTTATTAATTTAGTCAAGACATCATTTTTTCCATCTTCTGTCTATATTTGCTGCATTTAGCTGGTTTGGAAGGAATATATTGCTTAAAATAGACTTTAAAAAGGGTCTATTTGACCCGCAATATAACAGAAGGGTTAATACAGATCAAGTATCCATTTATTATAAGTCATTATCAATGCTTCATACTGTTCAGTTGGAGAATTAAGTAGCATACCAGTAATATGAATCACATCATGTTATAGTTAAAAATGTTCTCTACATCTGTCAGCAGGATGCTCATATGATTTAAGAATCGCACGAGATAAATGGAAGCTGGTAGATAACACGAAAGGTAATAAAAATACTTTCATTTGTATAGAAGCAATAAGCATGGGCTAACCACTGAAACAATAAGCCCTGCTCGATTCGCATTTTAACACTTTGTAATATTAACTCATAACGATGATAATGTAGCGAGTCTAGATGCCCACCTACCATTACTGACAGCTTTGACAACACAACAAATACTACCAGTTTTAGCTTTGTATGCTAACTAGCTGTTTATAAACAGTCCATTAAAAACGCGTCAAAAATAACCTCACGCTGAAGCCACTGGGTTGTTATTAGGTAGTTTCTGTTAACAGTTATACTTACACCTGTTTAAAGGACTCTTTACCTTTGGGACTGCAGCTATGAAGTGACTAAAAGCAGTAGTTCTGAATACAGACACAATATGGACATTTCTGCAACAGTAGACTCTGAGGCCTCAACAGTGATGCACGCTGGCCATTGGCCAATTCTTCTACTGTACCAGCCAGAAGTCCCGCCTCCTTATACAGCTGAACCAATGAACGCCCAGCAGGGACCGGAAGTAAAGGGGCCCCTGAAACAAATCAAACTCACTAGAGAAGCTTGTACGTTTGTTCCAGGGTTGTTCATGAATCACAAATATGAGGGTTTCAGAACTAGTGCTGGGCGATTCCACACTTTTATGATTCGATACGATACCGATTACTTTTTTGGCAACTTTCAATAATTTTTTTTTTTTTTTAAATAAAATGTAACCCTTGAAAAAAAGTGCCATGACAAATACTGTTAATTTATAAACTTGAATATGCAAATCCTTTGCTGGCCTTTTTTAAACAATGAAATAAATTTAGAAAAACACATAAATAATAATCAACATCCTCTATTTAAATTGTGGAACGCTTAAAGCAGACTCTTCACCATGACTACTATTAAAATGACACTGCGCTCATGAGGTCTCTGAATTTGTCGGTGGAAAAAACTTTGGAGTAAGTTACCCTAAAAGAATCAGAAGTGACACATGCGCTTTTATTTCGCATTTATTAATTAGTATCGATATTTTATTTGAGTAATCGATACTCAAATGAGTTGCGTGTAAATGTCCATATATCAATAACACAGAATCAATACGCCCACCACCATTCAGAACCTTCGAGCCTGTACAAGCCCCAGATCGGATGACGTTAAAGTACATTTACTCTTCTTGCTCTCCGTCTCATTATTATTAACGTGTCAGTTTATCTATATATGTTACTTAACACTAGTTTAAATAGGGAATGTGTTTCTTTTATGAATTAAATGTTAAGATTAAATATTGGTTTGGCGAGAATCACAATTTGCTGCTGTATTTAGATATTGAACCTCATTAATGTTTAGTAATTATCTTATAAGAAAAGACTTTCATCACAACTGGCGCATAGCCCACGTTTCATTCTCTGTCATTTGTGTATGGAAAACTTAAAATGCTTTTATTAAACAAACATTTATTAAAACGTGTACATCAGCAATAAGCATATTCTACACTTTCTAAATGTGAAATAACGTAATACAGTTCTTTTCAAAGTTGAGAAAAACAACCATGGAACTTAGGAAGTTAGAGTGAGAATAAGACAGACTGTGTAGAGAGCCTGAAGAAAGAATAATGGCAAAAGTATATACAATATTAATTACATCTCATATTATTATGCATTTAATGTCACTTCTTTCAACACTGAAAACAAGTTCTGCAGCTGGAACAGAAGCTTCTTTGTGACCCATGCCTTTCAAAAAGTGTGTGATAACTAATTTTAACGCCGTTTTCTTTTACTTGAGCTAGATTTAAGTACTTATAAAACGGAGCTATTTCAGAACCAAGGCACACTGCCACACAGGGACACTAACAAAAATTCATCCAGGCATTCGATTTCTCATCTTGCAAAGCGCTCTCTTTATCTGTAGAAAGCTCTTCTTTGTTCGATGGTTCCGTCTCTTCTGTCAGATTTGCTGGGTCCTGGGGTTTTACATTCTCATGTTGGTTGATGGCAACATTGTCATTCTCTGGTTTATCTTCTGTTTCTGCATCACTGTCAGAGTCTATGGAAATGGTCTCTGTGCATGTTCTGAGTTTTAAGGTACAGTTCAGTGCGTCAGAATGCTTGTTTTGGTCTGTGTTTGGAGTACCAGACTTTACACCTCCAGGTGTCACTACTGATGGACCAGAGTAACTCTCTTCAAAGATTAAGTCATGCTTTACTTTCTTGACAGCATGCATGTCAAAGCCTAAAAGCACAGACAACTTAGTTGTCTGACATCGTTTCTCACACATCCTTTGCTTTGTTGCAAAGTGACCACAAATGTCAGACTTCCACAGCCAGAGACTTGCAGACAACTTCTCCTCTTCCTGAGCTGAAAGGTATGGTCGCCGGTTGAAGTAGGCCGTCAGGAAATTTTTCCTGGCCTCATATGTCTTGTGCTCGTAGCTCCTGGGATCCAGAGCAAGGCCAGCAGAATCGGCTAGATTTCCAACCGCTGTGGATGAGATCTTTGACTCTTTGCTCAGTTTTAACCGCTTGGGGTTGGAGGTGGCCTGCACTGGTGGCTGCCTCTTGATGAAACCAGCTCCTGATGAGTTCAGAGTCAAGGTAGACCTGAAGCTTTGGCTTGCCTGGTTCCTACCAACAGCCCTGCACTGCACAAGATGCAGTGTGATTGTAGAGGCAACCATGTTACTGGTGTACACTCCCAAGCAATGAATGCACTTGTATGTCATCTTTTTTTCTACGGGATGCATCGTTTGAAGCACTTGGTGTCGCTCCCTTAGATGCATGGCCAAAGCATCAGAGATGGGACCTTTGAGGATGGTGAAACACAGCGGACACAAAGTCTTCCCAACCTCACTTCTGTGAGGCAGTGAAGGGAAACTTGCGGCGCCAACTGCTTCATTCCTCTGCATTGTTTTTGGAGTGCTGACTTTGACCAGAGGTGGCATACTACTCTGAGCAGGTACAGGTTCACCTTGACCGTTGACAGATTCTTTCATGTTGAAAGTGAGAACAACCAGCTGTACATTACTGGACTTATCTTGTTTAACTGTGAGATCAAAGGTTAGAGGCGATGCACCAGGGGGTCCAACAAAGTCATTGGGATGAGTCTGGGCCACATGCTCCATGATTTTCTCAACACTGTGGAAAGCTGCATGGCATTGTGGACAGGTAAGCCCATGGATAAGCATGTGGTTAAGCAGTGTATCGCTAGGCAGATAGCGGTTGCAGAGCAAGCATTTGCTGGTGAAGTTGTGGATTTTCATGATGTACTTAGCCAGTGCCCAAACTTTCTTTGCCTTGTGCGCATTCTCAAAATGTGCACTGTACAGGTTTTCAGGAAAAAGCTCATTGCAAACTGTGCATATCTTCCACTTCTGTGTCTGAGCTGTGTTTACACCAGCTGAATTATTTTCTGCCACAGCGCTGTTGCCAGGATGTGTGACACGCACCTTACTGGCTGTGATGGTAGAAGGACTTTTGACAACCGGGGCCGCAGGTTTTAAATAGCCAATTACTGGTTGTGGTGCCTGGCCCTGTGATACTGTGCCCCTGCTAATAGCTAAAGGGGTTTTCAGAGAAGAAACAGGGAAGGACTGGGTTTTGGACACAACAATATTAGCATGTCCAATCATGGTGGTTACTTGTGCGCCAATGCGTTCATGATACTCTATTACATGTTGTACTAGAGCTTCATAGCTACGAGTGGAAAACTGGCAACGTTTACAAAGGATGTTGTTGCCGTTGACAGAATTAGCACCATTTTTGACAGAAGAATCAGAAACCATACCCAGATATGGTGATACAATATGCTGAAAATGTTCCCTGTATATGTGCCTTCTCACAACGTTGTAGAGGGTGTCCCGGAATGTGCATTTTTTGCAAAAGTACATTGGTCTCTCCACCCCTTCTCCCTGTCTAGCTCTGTCAAGATGGGCTTTGTCCTTCTTTCCCAGTGCAGCTCCCTGTGGGGTGCCATAGCCCTGGCGTACTGTACTGGGTATGTGGAATATTTTTACATGCGTCTCCAAAGTTCTCTTGCTTGCAGTGAATGCACAGTATGGACAATTGAGCAAGATTTTACCGTCAAATATTTTCCTGTGCACATTGCGGAAGTGATTCTTGTAGCCTGAGTAGTATTTGGAAGAAAATGAGCACTCTGTGCAGCAAAATGGCTTTGATCTATATTCCTAAAACAAAGAAGAAGAAACAGCCATTAGTTGAAGCTAAATATGATTATTTGGTATTGTACTTTGTAAAGGAATTTGAGAAGAAGCAAGATTTACCTGTACTTTAGAGTATGATGGGTCCCATGCACAGATATCGAGGCAAAGACTACTTTTAACAAACTGCTCGTTTGGGCAAAAGTCCTTGAATTCCTTGGGAAAAAATAGGACAGAGAATAAATTTTAATCATAATATGGAACATCTCTTAAACAAACATGATTGTTGTGTGTAAAATTATACAATTGTTTGTATTAACACTGGCAACAGAGCTAGCAAAGAAGTGTCCATTTCCTTCAATTGTGAGTTAAAATGTTTTCTCTACAGACCTTTAAGACAGAAGAATAGATCCTACACAAGATATGTTTTAAGACAACCACATAAAAGCTCTCATAGTCATGGCAACTTGATATTGATGTTTTTTTTTCCACAAACATATTCATCAAGCTCACCTCTGCAGCCTCTTTGCAGTACTCCAATCCAATGTCTTCGAGTGCTTTCTTCACTTGCTTCCTGGCTCTTCTGATTCTAGGAAGGTTATTCACAGGAAGCTGATACATCTCTCCTTAAAAAAAGAAATACAAATTTTATATTATTTTGAGGCTCACACATTCATAAACATTCGGCACATCACTTGAACAGCTTTAAACACATTTACCGTACATCACAAGACATCTATTTACAATTCCCAAGTGGCCCAGTGAAGCACATGCTTAAAGTAAGCTCTCAATGGCAATTTAGGGTGGATTTAACAATAAAGTATGAGAAAGACTAAAAGTTAGCTACATCTATTCCGCTTCTCTAACCACAGACGACGGGAATCAAAGTTTTACAGTTCATGTTGTTTGTAGACTAGTGCTAATATCCAGTGGTGGACAGTAACAGAGTAAATTTACTCGAGTACAGTACTTAAGTACATTTTTTTAAAGTATCTGTACTTTACTTGAGTATTACTTTTACTCCACTACATTTAGAAGACAATTGTTTTACCTTTCACTCCACTACATTTCTATCAGTGCTCTAGTTACTCATACTTTTGCTTTGAAGTCAGCTCATGAATTTCCTTCTACTATCTGAAATCTGATCCCTCAGTTGAACGTGGAGGAAACACAGAGCATCACTCAGATCAGGCAGTTCATTTAGAGGTGGTAATGATGACTATAATTCTCCACCTGAGCACCCATGGTCATATCTTCAGCCCGTGTTAGAGGTTTTTGAAATGTAGAATGATACGTATTGTTTGAAATGTTCTCCCTGTTTCCCACTCTGCCCAAACATACAAAATTTCACTGTCTAACCTGAGAAAGCGTGTTGAGCTACATAACATTTGTTTCATCCCAGATGAGCATTTCAAACTAAGTTGTCTGTGCTTGGAGTAACTTAGTTTCTGTTTTTATTCTATGGTATAGTTTTTAGAGATTTCAAGTAATGGTTTCTAGATAAACATAATGTAACCAAATGTACTCCTATGTATTCTTGACTGCACTCATGCATTGTGAAAATATAACGTTTTGAGATGTTTTTAAGAAGTACTTGGAATACTTAAGTATTTCTAAAAGGAAGTACTTCAGTACTTTAACTCCAGTAATAATTTGACTGAACAACTTTCACTTGTATTGGAGTAATATTTGACCTGGAGTATCTATACTTGACTTCAGTAATGAAGCTACTGCACTACTACTGCTACTGTGTACTTTGTCCACCACTGCTAATAAATTAATCAAAGTTTTTCAGTTCAGGATGTTTGTAGACTTGTGTTAATATATTAATCAAAGTTTTACAGTTCATGATGTTTGTAGACTAGTGTTAATATATTAATCAAAGTTTTACAGTTCATGATGTTTGTAGATTAGTGCTAACACATTAGCAGCATTAGCTGAGTTGCGCGCTCTTGTCACCTAGCATAGTCACAGCTAACAATATGTAGCCGGCTAGCGCTTCATATTCCTTCATTAACATCAACAGGATCAATTGGTGCATTTCACTCACCTGATAATATGTCTGATGACAAGCTTTACACAGCTCGCCTCACTACATGAATGCTGATCGGAGCAGATAGCTGGCTGGTCGCAGCGTGCCGACTCACGGTGGATGTCACTCCTCAAAGCCGGTCTGATGCTCCACAGCTAGCTAACTAAGCTAGCCACTTAGCTGTCACATCTGCTTTGCTGCCACAGCTAGCTTACAGAAGAAACTAAATGCAGGATAGGGTGGTGCACAATTAACAAGAACACTGTATTCATACAATAGTATCAGCCGAGACCTCACGGAGTCGTCTGAGCACTTGTGTGCTTGCACCGGTGGTCGGGCCAGTCCCTTAGCCTGCGCTACCTCCACCAAACGAGACAACTCTCAATTCAAAATGGCGACGTCAATACGACGGAAGTCGTAGCAGGGAACTTGGCAGGGGCTGGACCATCGATGGGCTGGACGGCCCAAAGTTAGTATTTCTCGCGTTAATTAATACAACAATATGTTTTCTTAAAAAGCTGGCTGTATTTACTCAGAGAAACAGGCTCATAGTAACATCATTGACACGCCTTTTTATACTTTATTAATTCTTACTGCAACCAAGATACAGTGCTCATGTAATCAGTGGCGTGTCCAGAGAGGTGGCCAAGGGTGGCATCCCTTGAAATCTAATTGGCCACCCAAAAATCCTAAAATATGGCTTTTTTTCGAAACCGCATACTGTACAAGCAGTTTGTACTGATTTGGCCAAAATTCAGTATGTAGTAAGTGGCATGTGAACAAGAGCAAAATCTGCAGTATGCAAAAACTCTTTGCTCTTCTTTTTTTGATGGGGGAACTCCGTTTTTAGGTGCTGTGAAAATTCTTAAATTCCATATAAACCACTTCCTAACTATTTAAATTATAAGTGGATGCTAAAGAAGCAGTTTCACTATTAGCTTGGCCGTTGTTTACTTCCACTTTCCGAAACCAGAAATTCAGTGACGTCTGGCACAGCGTAGGCTACTGCAACACAGATTAGTGGGTAGTATGCAAGCGGCAAACTCCGGTCTCAAACGATGAAGCCAATGCGGAAGTGATATAAACTGCAATACATCGAAAATCCACTTGAGGCTGGCTGCAGCAACACCGGAAACCACATAGATATGAATGGGAAAAAGACGATCTTTGCAGCATTAATAAACATGTTTACAGCCTGGTTCAAAAAACGGCTTGGCCCTACAACGCTAATCTCTCTAATGGCACACACTGTACGGGGGGTGAATTTTTTTCTAACGTGACGGTTCAGAAGATATTAAGATTATGAGTTTTGCCCAAATAAGGACATGACTCCCGGTCGGGAACACACAGCCATTGGCTAAGAGGCTCACACTACGTCACACTCTGCCCAGTTGAGTTCCGCATTTCCAATATGGCTGCTGCCGTCGATTGGCTTCAAAACAGCTCTCAGGAACAGATGGGTGACGTCACGGATACTACGTCCATATTTTATACAGTCTATGGTAGTACGTAGCAGGCTGTTTCGAAAACAGCCTATGATTGGTTATTTGCCTTGTCAGAGGTGGGGTTTCTGTAAAAATCTATAATTTGGGATGAGTTAAAAGGCTGACAGTAGATTTCTTCATTAGTGTCCTCAAATGTGAATTTGAAAAAACATCTTTTGTAAGACCTTAAAGAATTAAGCTTAGACGATTTATACCACTGTGTCATGTTTCTTTTCTTTTAAGTCAAAAGGAATATAACAGCTGTTTAATTCTTCAATGAAAGTAGGTTGTGAAGACAGAAAGGGTAAATGTTTTTTATGTGTAATTTCACTGGCCGCCCCTGCCTATGTGAGAGCCTCAGTTGGGCCACCGCGGTCAAAAAGTTTTGGACACGCCCCTGCATGTAATACCAGCACAAACTATTCCTTTTACTGATTCATTTATGCTAATAGAAGTCAGTTACTGATAAAAAAAATTATTTTGTCCCAGAAAATGTTACGGCTTCTAAATGAAAAAGCTTGAAGAAAGTCGTCCTCATTCCAGTGGTTCCATCACCTCCAGTACTACAGTACGACTTCCTGTCATCACCAATCTTGTGACTGTCTTGTAGTCAAGGTAGAGAACACACTGTCCATTCACCTGGCACACAAACTGTCGCACCTTTAGAAACAAAATCAAGTCAGAATTTCTGTTTTCAAACACTTGAGAGGTTAAAATAGCATGCTATCTGTTCGATGTGGGTAGCATAGCCTGCATTATATCTAACCTTAACTCCAGCGGCTGCTGCAGGGCTTCCAGGATCTACTGCCTGCACATAACAAGGAGCCTTGCCTCTGATAACAAAGCCCCAGCCAAGAGCATCTCCTATTACCTGTCATGATAGGAAGCTGGAATTAGTATAACATTCAGTAGAATTTATGGCCAAGCTATCATATAGACAAAAAATGTCATTGTCTGTAGATAAACAACATTTCTATAAGACAGAGGGGGTCTATGTTTCTATTTTGTTTGAAGTGGATAATAAATGAGGGCGCATGTTGATATCATAGAGTTTATCGATCAGAAAACAGTTTTATCAAATACTGGACTCACAGATTAATGCTTTGATTCTCCACTCTAGAGGATTGTTGTTCATGCTAAACTGACTTAATGATCCTGTTGATGACATACATTACAGTCTTAAATAAAATCATTAACTTACTGTCAACACTCTCTTGATGAAGGGTGCACCAAGTGCCAGAAGCTCTTCACATGTAAAAACTCTTTGAATTACTGAAAAAGTAAAACAACGTTTTATAATTTACCATCTCTCAGTTTTGGAAGATGAAAAGAAAGCAAAGATTAATATATGAAATATGTTGTCTTTAAAATGTGAATATTAATAACACACTTGCCTGATTTAGGATTGCATCTCACCACTGAAGTTGAGGACAGCTGTACAAGAGTTTGGAATCCATCTGTGTGAAGCTGAAGGGAGTTCAAGCTACCTCGACGCCCAGTGGTAACCTGTTTCATATCTTTACTGGACCCCACTGTAATACATTTATCAGGAAATGATTATGCTATTATTAGCAATTTATAAGGAAAATGCATTGATCCAAAGAAAAGCAGTGTTACTGTTTTACCCGACTTGAAGGGAGTGTTGCCCTCCTGAGGTTGGCTTTTGCGCAGAACAAATGGACTGTCAAGATGGTTGTCCTCTGTTGTAGACACTGCGACTCCTTCATTGTTGTCTTGTTCACTTTCATGTAACAGCTCAGATAGGCGGCGGCGGCGGCGAAAATTGATGCAGAACTGATAGAGCAACCCACTGTCAAAGAAATCATGCTTCTTTGCCACTAATGGTGGGAGTGGAAGAAAGAGAGAGCACAAATAAAAAGTCAAACTGGTTCCAGAACTAATGAGGTTTTTACAAAGTGTTGATGAGTACATTTGCTTTAGATTGCAAAAGTCCCAGCTGGCCACCCACTAACAGCAGCTGCTGACAGTCGGCTCATCACTGGTGTCATACATCAATCAATGGGCAATTGAGGACTTTCCTCACCGTGCTGAATGATGCCATGCTCCTGCAATGCTCGGCACAGCTCTATCCCCCTACGCCGGCTCTCTGCCTCTCCATTCTGAAGGAGCCAGTCAATTAACTGGCAGCCTGGAAAGGAGCGCTGATATGTAACACTATGCTCCTCTCTTAGCTGCAGAATGGAGTCCTTTTCCCCGATGAGACTTAAACGTACATACAATACAAGTCATGTTTCATTACATGCAAATTAACTTAAATGAGCATTGCAACATCCCACACCCCAGCCTATTAATCATATTGGTGGTGTTATTGTGACTATGATTTACAAAACACCCATAGGTTATACAGGAACAAGAGAAACTTAGCCAAAAACAAACAACAGCTCTTACTGTTCATACAGCTGTTGTCCTCGCATGAAGATTTTCACCTCTGTATTGAAGGGAAATGTGCCATCATCCTTGCGAAAACGATACAGCAGTTTGGCATCCTTAAAGACATGCCTTTTGTCACATACTGAAAAAATATATACAGTATCAAATTACTTTTAATTCAGTGAGTCTTTCAATAAAGTTACAATTAGTTATTACCCTCCTATGTGTCCTCACTAAAACTTGTGTCATTGCTTCCTTCTCACCGTGGTGAACAATGTCCTGATCCATGAGGTGCTGCATAAGACACACAGCAGTTTCTCGATCAGGAGCCTCCTTATGGCTCACCAGCCATTCTATGAGTTCCTGTGCCACAAAGCAGTTAGGATATGTGCGCAGATGGTACCGTCGGTCCTTGATCAGCTTACCATCATGGAGCCTCAACCTTGAAATTAAATTCAAATTAGCCACAACCATCACAACTAAGCCATAGTTCTGACCTTAAGGCTTAAAAACCAAGCAACAGCATTGTCTTCCTCTCTCTCCTGTCATACCTGAGTTGCTCTCCTGCAATCATGACTTCAGCTTTATGTTGTCTTGCCATGGCTCTTCTCCTAGTACTACTTGTTCGCTCCATGTTTATCTTACAACTAGAAAGTGACCGAAGCTCACTTTTAGTTATGACTCTTTGTGTTGACAAAACAGCCCCTGAATTACACAGAACCCCATTGCCATGTGGGAAAGATGTTGTGTATACAAAGAGTAGAAGAGACAATGATGTGGTATGTTTCTGTCAGGATGTCATGAACAGAAAGCATCCACCAAAAGTGCAGATTAGTATTGTGCATGTTCACATTAATCTGGCCTGTCTTATCTTTTCTTTAGTGCAGGAGGCTCCACCTGTTTTCCTTTTGGCTGTTCTGACTGCTGACAGGACTTTTTTTCTCTTTCTTGTTGTCACATTTTTAGTATTTATCAACAAATGAATGAAAGATGCTTGATATCCACTTGATAGCTGTAATTATAATCAGTTAGTTAATGGAGGCTGTGATGCAGTTTGTGTTTTTATGATACTTTGGCAGGATGTGTTAATTTGAGTATAGAATTCTGCTTTGAGGTTGCACTTTACGAGCATTCTGCAAACATCTTTTATTGTTCCCCCAAAAAAAGTAAAGCTTTTGGGTAGTCTGGGGACGTTAAAGTTTCCCACTCCTTTAAAATGAGTCAAGTTTGGACTAAGCTGCATAAGAATGTCATCATAGGGATGTCTGGTAACAGAAACCCTGAAACATAGTGACGTTGCTTGTTTGTCTGATACATGCTTTCGCTTCAGTCTCAATGGCAACAAAAAAATGTTTTAAAGTGAACCGTGGGATGTGAAAGCACTCAGCCTACCAGACAGTGCATAAATTCAGCTTACTTTAATGGAACTGGCAGAGCCAACACCCAACTATGCTTAGCTATAACTGTAACCCATGAATCAGTCTCCCGATTGGTGCAGTTTTTAAGTAGGTTTGCACACAGAATAAATATCAAATAAATAAACAAGATAGGATAATATTTTATCTGAAAGAAGTGTTGATTCAATGATGACTGATACTGATTGTTTTGGTGTGTCATAATTTGTCCATCCTTTATCTGAGAGTGACTGTTTTACTGCATGTATTTATACGGCACAAGTACTCAGAGTGTCTGCTGCTTGTGGGCACTTAGGCTGCTAGCATTATCTCTTTTGCATAAGTTCTACCACATACTGTGGCCCTGCTAAGCTGGCATAAATCCTAACATGTGTCCCTGAGCCATCCTTGCTCAGTCACACTGTCTCCCCTCTTCCTTTATTCCCAGAAACCAAACTGGACTGAAACAATGCAATGCTGTTCTCAGACAGTATTTTGTATTGGTTTTGGCTTGAGTCCTCTATCTTGTCAGCAAAGCTTTTCACTATCTTTGGAGTAAGAACTGCCTGAGAGGGTCACCCCAGGGCAGGAACATTGCTTAACCCTCTGACATCCTGTGCAGTTGTGTCACCTCTTGACACCACGAGGGGTGACAGCACTGAAACCAACAAGAGATCTGGGAACACGCAAGAAGCTTTCATTCTGTTAGGAAAGTTGCTGAGATGTTGTCAAGGGACAACCTCAAAGCTCTGCGAGCTTTTGTTGTTTATATTTTCATAATAGAAAATGAGCCTCGATGTACAGAACTTAGAAAGACAATTGTTTTTTCTTGAACTTATTGAAGCCTGTGGTGGGTTAGACTGCAGAGTGAGTATTTCAGTGAAGCGCAGACACATGGCCACAAGATGTCAGTATCATTCTGTGCACAAACTAAGGTATACAGGCAAAACTAAATGTCAAATGAATTGTCTTACAGCCTCCTTGTTTGTTGTTCAAATTACATTTGGTATATGTAAACCAAATGCAGGTCGCAATATTATTCAGATGAAAAAAAATAAGGTCGGTCCGATAAAAAAATACTTAATATTTAGAGCAATTATGTAGGCTAATGAAAGATCAAATGTGAAACTGTGAATTTTTGTGAAATGTATTAAAAGTAGGCCTGCTAAGCAAGTGTTAGAATAGGTAGGCTACATGACACACTGAAATATTTAAAGTGCCCTACTGTATAATCACCTTTGACTGAAAACCGGGATATGGGTATAATGCTAATGAACAAAAGGCATTTTGAAAATAATAATGTTGCGTCCGCTGTGAAGACTTTATAGGTTTTGGTCAAATGATCATCACGAACAGCTCGTGAGCACAGGACAGACCCGTAGCAGATTTTATGCAAATCTTCTGTTTCCGCGTGTTTTCATTGGTGAGGAGCATGGAGGTGTAGTCTGGAAGGCGTGACATCATGCCAATGCAGCTTTATGAAGAAAGTGCGCTCCTCCTGAACAGACAGAGAGGTGCGTTCAGACCTCGTAGCATCACTGGACTTTCCGTGTACGAGTGCTGAAGACAAACGAGCTGCACGGTGCGGAATCACGAGCTCGCATTGAGTTTGATCAGGTGGGAGGCTTTTACGCACGCATGTGTTTTTTTTTCTCTGAGCTGTGATCAAAGTTTGGATTCTTTTTTTCAAAAGTAAGCGCGCTTTCAGTGACTGCATGAACTAGCTTGGGACATTTGAGGCTCATATAAGAGAGCAGCTTGCCACCTGAAATGACCACTGAGGCGCATTCGCATTTGGGACTGCAAAAAAACAACATGGATTTTGTGAGCGACTTTGACCTGATGAAGTTCGGCGTCAAGAAAGAGACAATGCAAGGGATAGAGCGCTCCTTCATCGGGCCGTGCAGCCAGCTTCAGAGACCAGACTCTGTCTCCTCCACTCCTGCCAGCACACCTTGCAACTCGGTACCCTCATCACCAAACCTCAATCCAAACGAGCAAAGAAATAACCCTGGAGGTGACCAGTTCTGGGTACCAAACAACGGGGGTTACCCACAGCAAATGTACCCCCAAGCTTTTGGTCTGACCCCCGAGGACGCAATGGAGGCCTTAATCGGCACCACGGCGCATCAGGGACACCCATCTGCACCCCACAGTCATCATCCACCATCTTTTCAAGCTGAATACGAGGGGTACGGACATCTTGGCGAGCCTGCTCAGCACTACCCAGGACTGCCGGGTCATCCCGACATGCAAGGCATCCCCAGCAGTCACTGCCAAGACCCCTTTCTCAAAGATGACCTGGGTTGCGACTCCCCTGAGTCGCCAGAGTCCCAGCAGATCCTCGGCGCGCACCACCACCTCCAGCATAGCCGCCACGACCGGCGATCCAGCGCCGATGGCAACTTCTCAGATGATCAGCTAGTGTCCATGTCGGTCAGGGAGCTTAATCGGCTCCTCAGAGGCCTCAGCAAGGACGAGGTGATGCGTCTGAAGCAGAAGCGTCGGACCCTGAAAAACAGAGGTTACGCACAGTCCTGCCGCTACAAGCGCGTGCAACAGAAACACATCTTGGAGCATGAAAAGACCAACCTGGCGTCACAGGTTGAGCAGCTGAAACATGAACTCAACAGACTGGTCCGGGAAAGAGATGCATACAAACAAAAATGTGAGAAACTGTCTGGTGCAAACTGTTACCACGAAACTGGGTCCACCAGTGACAATCCTTCCTCCCCAGAGTATTTAATGTGAGTTTCTAAATTTCCTGCTGGACTGCTCTTTCTACTTTGGGAGGCAAGTTGTAATAAATGATGGACATATGGATATCACTCAAATAATTGTAATAGATGCAACTAGGCAACAAGTTATATGGAAATGACAATAAAGCATGCATGCAGGACATGTATGAGATGTTTTTATTGTACACAGGCATATCTGTATTTTGTTTGAAAGGAGATACTTGAAATCAGAGAATATTCCCGTTTTATTAATATTAAACATTAAATCTTCTACATTAGTTACTGCTAATTTTCTTTTGTTGATTTTACTTTGCTTAGTTGTTTTGTATCTCGAATTATATATTGTCTCCATGCTTCTTCAAAATTGAAAATACACAGTAGAATGATGCTGAAATTACCTTGTATTATTTTTATGAAGCTGATTCTGCTGGACAGACGTGTTCATCATTTGCTTTTCTTGTTAAGATAATATATAAATATGCAAATTGTTTTTCTTCTACTATGTTTGTCATTTACGATGGATCAATAAATCCATTGTGACTTTTTAAAATGGTGTCTCCTATTCACTCTCTACCAGATCTTTTTTTATTGCAATACAGTTAAACATTTACTAAACATTATTACATAATAGTCAAATTGTCAGCTGGGTTATACTACACTTAAAGAGGATTCTTTATTATTTGAAAAAAGTCACACTCACATTATAAAAGGAAAGACGTGCTTTTAAATTCCCAAATCCAGAAAAGGAAAAACAAACCAAAATAAAACATCTTTCAATACCACAGAAACTGATCCATTGAAGTTTTTCAGTCAGTATATATTGTTTATGCTCGTGAAAGTAAAAGTAAAAGAAATGGATTGTGTTTTATATTGCGCTTTCTCTCGTCCTCTGACCACTCAAAGTGCTTTTACATTTCATGTCAAATTCACCCATTCACACCACAATCACACACTGATGGCAGACACCACTATGTAAAGTTAATTGACTGATTTGTGTGTTGTTCAAAAACATTGTCCTCTCTACAAATGTCTTCTGTCAAAGAACACTCACTGAACAAAAAGTACAAATTTCCTTTAACTCACAGGATCCATTTGAAGAAGTCATGTGATTACATTTTATCATGGTGCGAGTATTTTGTTAGACAGCCAAAGAGGGGAGCACAGAAACAGCCGCAGTGTGTTTGTTGGTCCGGTGGTGAATGAAAGGACGAGTGGCTTTCTCTCCTTTCCTGACCTTTGCCCTTCATGGAGTGCTGCTTCCTGAGGGACCCCTGCATGTGAAAGCACAGGGGGTTGCCTGGCAGAGGCTGTGGGGCACAGATAAAATAGAGTGGAAATCAGGCTTCCCTTCTGCTGTCTTCCCCAGACAAACAGATCACCTCTACATTCATTAACAGAGGAAGAGAGAAACAACAACCCACTGCTCTCAGCTTTTCTGGCCTGCATGGGGGGATTTTTTCCACTCGATATGTGTGCTTTTTTTCTTTTCTGCCCTGTTACATTTTGAAATCCTCTTGCAAATTTCCTGAACACAGATCATCCTCAGTTCAGGACTACAATAACATTTGGATGACCGTAATAGTTCCAAGGCCAATGTGATAACTGTTCACATCGTATACTGAGTTTATAACCTCTGTGAGGGCCTGTTCGCTGGAAATCTCAGCACAGTCTTTTCTCACCAATCCTCCTGTGTGAGAGTTCAGCTGGGCAGGTGGCTCTGTTAATGGCCCCTCTCTTTAGCCTGGAAACCAGGTTCTCTTCATGTGTGACCCCGGCAGGTTTGACCTCACCCCTGTTTGAGGGTGAGCAGCACTAAAATCAAACCACAGGTGCAAAAGCACTTTCCTTCCCAGAACAGGACTATAGTCCCTGAAGGTCGACCCACTGCATGGGGAGAACAAGATGCAGATGAGTGTGTTTGTGAACTTCAAGGATGCAGCAGAAAATAACCAGATGGTTATGGTCATGAATAATGCTCCCCTGTATTTTAATGTAGTTTGGAAGGACTCATTTATCAGAGACTTTGTGAACAGGCAGAGTTTCTTTTTAAAAGAAAATAGAAGTGTAATGCTAAACATAAGAACAGATAACCTGCTCAGATAACTGCTGTGCAGAAGAAAAAAAAAACATATCATTGAAGGTATTTATTAATTTAGTCAAGACATAATTTTTTTTCATCTTCTGTCTCTAACATACATAAAATAACAGGTGAAATGTAAAAACCCAGAGCGCTTATGATCAAATTAAAATGTCCAAAACCATATATTTACTTTAACATGCTAATTAAATATGTCATTTTTGATTTAACTGCTTTTGAGTTTATGTTCTTGAGCACAATAAAAAAAAGGGAGAATGCATGTGTGTTTATACTTCCTTAAATTTATCATTGCACAAACTCATGTTTTTTGGTGGGTGCGGTTTTTCAAACAGAACATTTCTTTGTTCAATGTCGTATGTTTGCGTACTTGCATTCATCACATGTGGATTTCTAAGCAACAGCGGAATAATACAGTAGCAGAAAAAGAAGCGCTGGCGATGAGAGCGGTTTGTGGTACTGTGTGACAGTGTGCAGGGTGCCATTGTAGAAACGATTAGCCAGCTATTTTCCCTCGCATGTGATAGGCTGGTGGGCCTGATGTGGGAGCCTCACACCCCCCCCTTTCCACCCTCCTCCTCCCCACCACCAACACCCCCAGCCCACAGCGCCTGAGGCTGGCTACTGAGTCAGCAGGAGGGAAAGGTGTCTGCACGGCTGTGGCATCAGAACAAGAGAGAGAGCAAAAAAGCTGGAGAAGGATAAAGAGCAGTGAAAAACAGCTCAGAGTAGGCATGCTTGCATTTTTTTTTAAACAGATGGAGAAAATGAACGATTGCATAGAAAAGAAGATTCAGAATGAGATGATAAAGCAGCTTAAACAAAATCTCATCTGAAGAGGACTTTTTCATTACATAGTATGAAAACGTGCACTTTAGATTTAACCATGACACGCCTCTACACAGTACACATGTGCTATGTGAAAACACTCAACTGTGTGTAAGAATCAGTTAAACATGATGCCAACCTCAGGGCTTTGCCAAGGCCTGGCTGCATCTCAGACAGAGCACACAGACAGAGGAATGCTGCAGATACTCACCATTGTGTGGGGGGAGGCAGAGGAATGCAGGCTGCCAGGCTGCGTTCACTGTCACCAATGAACACAGCCAGAGGCCTCGAGCCATGAGGGAAGGCTGGGGCCAACAGACCCTATGGTCACACATCACTCACCACCTCTGCTTGTGATATCGAGCTATCTTTTCTGGACAGTTTTGAATCGGTCTGCATTGACTGATGAAACTGAGTATCTTGTTAAGAAAGAGCTCTTACTGACTGTCCATCACATAAGAAACAGCGATAAGAAACAAAACAATCTGTTAAATACAAATTAGTTTGTCAACTGTTTCAAACAATCCAGTTGATACACAAGATAATTTTGCATTTATGATAATGCTTATCACTAATCTTTTATGGCTTAATGTCAATTGACCAGGCATTTGACCCCCAATAACAAGTTGTTTCCAGCCTCAGCTGGTTCTGCAACAGTTGAGGCTCAAACTGGCAATCATCTATAAGATTGGCCTCATGTGAAGCTCAGAGCAGAGATTGGGACTGTGGACAGGATGGATAGGGGGGCTTCCTCTTTCACTTCCTACATGTGGATCCAGTCAAGTGACTCTTTGTGAGAGTGTTAGGTTGTATGTCGCAGGAAAAAGCAGCTTCGGCGGCTGTGGTTTCCGGTCAGGATGTCCAGTCGTTTCTGGGCTTGGTTGCAACATTGTGAATCATGCAGTGATCACACACGCACACAGACGTTTCCATGGACATGGCACACAGACACACACGCAGACATGTGTATGCAAATAAAGAAGTTCATGTGCATTTGCACTCTCTTACTCCACATATTTTCAATTCCATCATGTGACTGTGACTAGTTCATTTAGGTAAGAAATGTGTCTCTGTTTTTTCTGATGCATGAGCTCTTGCTTGGACTGTGAAAGCATTTTTACTGCTGTTGCCACATCTTGAAAGCTTTCAGAGTAATTATGATTGTACCACTGGTAATGACTAAAGTTATCACATGATGGGCTCTGCAGGCTTCAACAGAGTGGATTAATGTGTAGCCCACAATAAAGTCCTGCTATCTTGGTAGTGGTAATAAGGAATCTGCCTTCCTCGGGACGTTGTGTTCAGCGTGTTTGTGCATGAACTCCTGGGATCTGATAGGAAGGCCCTCTGATAAAGAGCTTGTCACGTTTAAGTGGACACCACTGACTGAAGTGTGACAAAGTCCTGTCACATTACAGACCCTGGACTTTGGTTACAGAGCAAAGGGTGAACTACTGTATGTAATGATTATACAGGTTCCTCCCTGTGTGACAGAACCTTTAAAAACACCCTAAGCCTGTTAGAAGAGGTAAAGAAATTGACTTTTTTACTTCACAGGATAAACAGTATATCCCTCTGAGTGACACTGCAGTTTTGCAGCATAAGGGTGTAGTATGGAGGAGGGATCATAAAAAGAAGAGAAGAGTAGAAAAAGGAAGAGAGGAGATCTCTTTCCCTTTCATACCCTGCTAGGATTTCCTGCTCTGTTTTATGGGGGTCATGCAGCTGGCAGGCGCCCTCCTGTTTCTGTCCATAATGATGACAGGCATCCATTAGTGCACAGTAGAAACACGAGCCACAAAGGTTAACTCAGGCGCTTTCCCCTGTGGCAGCCTCTTCCCTTTCCACAGTCCCCAGCCCCTGGCCCCCCATACTCAACCTACCTATAGGACAGGGCATCAGGCTCTCAGAAGCTGCATGCAAAGCTTTGCTGATTTAGGGACAGATCGTGCTCAGACACCAGCATATGCACCATGGCAACTTTAACACAACGTGGAAAGCAGGACCAGTCCTTTGGGACCTTGTTATGTCTCTGGTGTAAAACAAACTCACATCCAGGAAAAGTCATGGTGAGACTGGTGCTGCAGTGAAAAATACATACATTTATCTTACTGAGAAACAAAAGAGAAACAAAAGAGAAAGATGAAGGTGATTTTTGGTGAGCATATGTAGATGGACAAAAGTTATTTTGTATGATTTTTTTATTGAAAAGGGCCCTAAAAAATTTATATTTCCAAGAGCTGCATCTGCAGAAAAACAACTGTGCTTACAAGACAAAGCCCCTGAGGTTAAATATTAGGTTGTCTTAGAGTTAACATGGATTAGCCTACAAACAGATAATGGGGGTAGAAGTTTAAAATACAGTTGTAACCACACACGTACCATTTAACACTGTTCTTGTTAAGTTTCTGCGGGTGTTGCTGACATGAGAATGTAGCGACGGTGTCATGCGCTCTGGTAAAGTCTCACAGGCCTCCTTGGAATTGGGTGTGTCACTCTCCCACTAATGTGTCATGTTAACATCTCCCTTGAGTCATAACTCTTCCTTCATGTTTCTCAGAAGTACTCTGCCGAACTTAAAGCCATATTATTTGTCTTTTCAGACAATTTTAGCGCAGCCGCATCCGTCCCTGCCCTCTATCCATCTGGAGGACTTGGCAGAACAGAATTCTCACGCCCATTCTTTTCTTCTTTGGCCATCTTTGTCATCATGCTTGATGTTAAGCCTTTGCTACAACAACCGAAACACACTGTGCTGTGGTTTGACTGTAAGGAAAAGAAGTCTGTGATTGGACAACAGCTTATAAGGCGTCTATTTAAAGTGATGAAGACCTTTATTCTACAGTGAACCCTTGTACATGTTTTCTCTTTTTGTGGTCAAAATACAGGAAGTACTTTGTTCTGGGATTTAACGGCAAAAAAAAAAGAAAAAGAAGATAAGCCCTGACTTCTCAAAAAAATAGAATGAAAGGTTATGAAGGTTACGAGTAAACAACGTTTATTGAGGGTGTGATAAAATGTCACACTGAATTTAAGTTCACGTGCAAGATCAATCTACTCCCTGGCTCTTATTGTTGCAAAAATTAAAAGAGTACAATAATGATTTGTGACTTAAGGGGCTTCATGTGCTGTTCTATTTCAAGGTGGGAGTTGTCTGGAAATCCCACTGTGACTGTAAGACTCAGAGTAGCTAAATTTTGTAAAAACAGAATTGATGTAGGAATCTCTTCATGATAGAAAGTGAATAAAAATGTTTCAGACAGTCTTTATATTTTTCTTTGAGTTAATGGCAAACCTTAAATCAGTTGCCTAAAACTATCCCAGCATATACTGTATAAAGCAACATTTTGTTTTTGGCCACCTGGGAAATGTTGGTACAATATGCACTCTTTTTAGCTCTGTGTTTGGTCCCCTCCAACTCCTGAGGGAATCATCTGGCTCTTTAGCTCTGAATGTTCCCCATTATGTTAAGTTCTTGGCAGGTAAGGTACATGGTCTTTTATGAACTGAACGTGGGTTTAAAATGTTGTTGAGCTGGGTGATATTCCCCTATTACTACAAGTTTGATCAATGCTAACACTATAGGCCTAAAAGTCAACAACAATGCTAGTGGCTCTGTGAAGCTTCACTAGGCTTTGCTAAGACACTGCAGCTTACATCAATCGTTCATATTCAGAATAACCTCTCCGAAGCTTTGTTTGAAAAGACTGTTTGATATGTTTAGCATCTAGATTTTCCAACAAATTTAACACTTTGACATTTTCTTCAGACACAAAATCATAAACCTTATGATTCTATCTGTCAGATTCCTCCACGAAAATACAACTTTAAACAATAACTGTAAGGTTGGACAGACAACCTTTGGTAACACTTAAAGCATTGATTATGAAAACTTTGACAAGTTTAAAGCAGTGTGACTCCTGTCCTAGACGATTATCCAACTCAAAGCTTTTTTGAGGCTATAGTTTGTGGTGTTGGTGTGCAGAATTACAACAAATCATCACGTTGTTTATCATTAGATAAATGAAAAGGCATTTATATGCTTTATGAGTCAATAAAGGCACTCTTGTTGGGACAGTATTGGCGTACAACTGCGAATGATTTTTAAAGAGGCTGTCAAGTGTCAGGAAGGGGACAGTGAGTTGTGTAAAGGAACACATCGCCCACACGTGGCTGAGAAGGTGCTTGCAGCACTAACATGTCCCAGCTATACAACAACACAGGTTGGTGGCCTCTGAATTGAAACGCAACAAACTCTGACCTCAGCCAGTATGTCAGTTGGTGAGAAACTTTCATCTGTCCAATTGTTGTGGGAACCCCTCAGCTGCCTGCCTCCCGTGTGTTTAAACTGTCTTCTGGGTCACTGAAGAAACCTCAGACAAAACCAGACAAATGTATGAAAACATTACCCACCAGGAAGCAGGCCGATAAAATCAACGCCCAGGAAAAAAGGGAATATTTGAATGTGTCCCTGCCTCGGTTGCCAGCTCTGGTGAAAAACATTTGGAGTGAGTATGTCAGCTTCAAGTCTCTTTTGTACAGCCAGGGTCAAAAGGTCACTATAAGTCTGTGAGTGACAGCAGTAATGGTGAGTGTTGCTATATTTAAATCCCAAGGAGAGGAACAGCCTTGACTCATGTGTGGACCCTACGCATCTCCTTTCCACACAGAAATTAAATCCGCTCTTTTGTGTAGTTGCCTTAACTAAAACCACGTTCATATGACTCAATGGCAATAATTAGAAGAACCTGATTATGTCATTTATTGCTAAACTAGGAAACACTATGAAAGAGCAACCTCTGAAACAAAATGTGTTTAAGGGGCAGTTACATGTGAAATGTATTTTTCAATAGTCTCACTTCTCCTGATAAGTTACAAAGTAGTCTACATTTTATTGGAAAGATTAAGGTGTCACTCCCTGGTTAAAATAGATTTATTGATCTCTGTGGTAAAGTGAACCCTCTCTTTAAAGATTCTTTCCCAACATCCTGCTGAGGAGTTGATATGCTTTGTTGTCTGGATAGATCTGGAGACTAGCTATGATTGGTCGGTGGCAGCTGAGGTGTTTGGAAAGGTTACGTTGGTTGATTGGTGGAAGGAGTGGAAAGCAGGAGCATCGGGCTTTCCCACAGAACCAGAGGAGACAACTTTGAAATAGGAGCAGCTTTTCTGAAGCTTTATCAGGCTCATGATCACCTGATAAATCTGTCAGGAGCTGCCGTCCTTCCATAGGAACCTGTTATTCATAGTATGTACCAGCAAAACAAATCTTTAAAGGACTAATCCTTTAATCCTGATACAGTGTTTCATCAATAGAAAAAACACTTGTGTTTGCTTCAAAGACTTAAACTTGTTATCTCAAAGCAGTGCACCCCAAATCAGGTTGAAGTGTCACATAAATGTTTGAGGTTAATGGGAAAAGTGTGGCCGATGGATCATTTGTTATCCCTTCACTCTTTGTGTTTTCAGACCGGCTTAACCCCCGTGGCTACTTTGACATGCACATGCATACCTATCTGCACTGCCATCTCTTTACAGTATATCTGTGTCAGCAGCAGGCTGAGACAGGAGCATGAGAAATGGAGGCCAGCTCGGTCCTCAGTCCCACAGATAGGGGCTGTGCACTCAGCTGTAAACGGTTTCTGTGTGTGTGTGTGTGTGTGTGTGTGTGTGTGTGTGTGTGTGTGTGTGTGTGTGTGTGTGTGTGTGTGTGTGTGTGTGTGTGTGTGTGTGTGTGTGTGTGTGTGTGAGAGAGAGAGAGTGTTTATTTCCATCTGTTTTCATCACTCCTGGAAAGGTAGCATGACGCTTCTTCCCATAAGAGTGGCGAGAGCGTTGCCGTCCCACACCTTCTTCCTCTGCTCAGTTTACCTGATGATATCGGCCTTATCGTTGCATCTGCTGGGCCAGTTAGTCTCCCCTCCTTTGTTTGAGGATTAGAGGATGCTACTGCACCCATTGTGAGCTATGTAATAGTACATTGGTAGCTCCCGACATGGACAAGGCACAGATCTCATGTGAAGAGTCTGTGTTTAGGGTCAACGATCATTTTAGTAAATAATAAGCATTATTGAATGATATCTGGACTCTGAGTGCCACACATGCCAACACCTCTTTAAGTCCTCTGTGTATTAAATCATCTTTCTTTTAGCTATAAGCTGTGGATGGGAAAAGTGGCTTATTTAGCTCCACACACAAGACATCTGCAAAACAATCTAAATTTACCTTCTATGACAATAATAAAAACAATGAGTGCTCCAAAATATTTTGTGCTGCTATAAAGTCATAAGGTGATAGATTTCCTTCAGACTCACTCTGGGCAGACTCAGAAATGTTTGACTAAAGCATGACAGCTTCAAAGAGGTGATGCCTTCACTCCACAGTGAGCCACCGTTACAAAGAGATGTTGACCTTGCCTTTGGCCTCTTGGCTGTCTGACAAAGCAATCCCCATGCTCTAGTGCAGTACGGCTGTCCTCTAAATGAAAGTAGCTGAGAGGCGAAGGGCAAAGAGGCCTATGGAATATCAATGTGCGATGCTCTCAATTAAGATTAAAGCTTCGAATGGAATCCTATGGAGCCGCTTCCCTAAGAAATGCTTGACATTTTACCCTTGCTGACTCTGGATAAAAAAAAGGTCCTGCGCCACCAGTACCACCATCACCAGAGCCGTTAACTAGCTGCCCCGCCTCGGCCAGCCCTCCATCCACTGGACTCATTCTGGAGATATTGACTTGGGCTACAGTCACACTTCTAAGAAATAAGTGAAATGGATCATCTTACTGCCAGTGGATGATAAGAATACTGAAATATGAAAAAGCGTCTGGATCAGCAAAATGACAAACCGGGGTGGAGGGGGTATGAGGCAGTCATGATAAACCCTTAGAGACAAATTCCCTTCAACTAGACGGTGAAATAAGGAGAGGGAAGAGAGCGGGAGGGAGGTAAAGAATACAAAACAAAACAGGTTTACAACACGGTCCTTTTAGGACTTAAGAGAGAGCCTCCTTAATGCAAAATATGTGTATGCTCTACGGATGAAAACACGGACAGACTGAGCGAGTGGGAAAAAAAACACACACTAGGCATATATTTTTCCTGCAGAATATCATCCTGTTTTATCTGATCTGAAACATTTATTACAAGCACTCAGTTTAAGACTTCTTCTTATTCAGAATCAGATCTTTTTTTCCAAGAATTGCATGCAGAATTTCCCTGCATATGCAGAGCCATGTTTCTGTGCTTTACCCCCAGTAATTAATACAATGTTTGAGATTAATTAAGCGGTTTGTTAAGATTTAGCAGATGTCTTTCTGGGTCGATCCAGTTTGAATATAAAACGCAAGTCTGCATTTACTCAGGACATACATGTGGCACATTTCTTGGTGATTAACAGAATATGGCATCAGTGGTTTGAATCTGATATTGCAGATTAATACAGATTGTGATGATGTTTACTGTGTGTATCTGCCAGTATGAGCTGTGCAAGCGTTTCCAGTAATGTTTCTGGTGCAAAAAAACGCTTGGAAATACACAATGTGACCATTTCCACAAAGATATTCAAATAGCATGAACAGATCTGCTCATTTATTGATCATATGAAGCTCCTGGTGGGGCTAAGCTAAATATAGAGAAATGAGCTCATACTTAAGGGCTGAAATAAGGCAGCAGAAACTGATTATGAATGCTATGTAGAAAATAAGATCAAAATGGAGCCTATCGTGTAAACTCCACCCTTGATAAACAGAATTCCACATCACGCTCCAACTCTGCAGTTAACTGAATCAATGCAATTCCACTTGTGCTGATCTTGCAGACTGAGGCCCTTCCCCCATCCTCCCTCTTTCCCTCTCTTTCTCTCTTTCTCACATACACACATACACACACTCGCCTCCCTCTCCGTGCAGGTCTACCCATCGTAACACATTAGCAGTAGAAGCCATCACACAATCAAGACAAGGCAGTGTATGAGACGTCAGGCCAATTTGTTTCCTTCTTGGAGCTACATCACATTAGCAGGGTGGCTATACCCTTGAGCTAAATCCAAGTTCACACAGAGGGAGCGGGCTGCCGGACAGGAGGGCAGCCATGTCAGCACTTTTCAGACGGCTGCTGACATGTATCCAGCGGACTGACAAGTATGGAGAAAAAAACAGCTTGATAGTTTGAAATATGGTCCTTTAGGATGTTTCCCTTTTTTTCGGCTTATAATGGCATTTCCTGAGGTCTGGAAGAGAAAGAGTGCCCCGTCAGAAAATGTAACCAAAAAGTTCCTCAGTCAGAGGTCAGGACATCAAATACAGCAGGCGAGTAAATGAAAGGACAGGATTTTATTTCCTTCCTCATCAGGATGTCAGACCTCCAAACAAATCTGATATGACTTCAGCTGTGCTCTCCCTCAATCCGAAGACAAATGGGACTGAAAGAGAGCAGTCAATACTTCAATTATCTGATGTCTGTCTTGCTTAATTAAACATATAATTGACCATCCAATGACTAATGATAGCCTTCCCATTAGCCATGAATCCATTTCATTTGGCATAACCACCACTTGACCCTGCTGTGAATTAACTGGCCTTGGGTACAGGGTCAGAATGTATCCACCGCCGTGACACTCTACGAGACCACATTGGCCGCCACATGTCTCTGGATGTGGCTCTCAGCTCTGCCAAAAACAGTTGGAGGGAAAAAATGCAATTACTGCAAGATTATCATACTGCTTCCGTTTGACTTTTCTGACTGAATTCATGAATATATATGAATCCATCTTGCATCTCAATCTGGAAACCCCCACATCTTAGTCCCCCTCATCGATGTTTGGCTGCTGGCATTTTCTTTGTTCCCCTTTAAGTATGTTTTAACAGGAAGATTAAAATGTTCTTTGAAAAGCTCAGAACATTATTCCAAAATTATGAAACCCAAACACTTTTCTCTGTAAAAGAAGTCGTCTTTGGAAAATGCATTTTAAGAACTAAGGGAGAGGTTCTGTGTTAAGGGTGTGTTTTTCATAAATATGGCTGTGTCAGGTGAAAACCTCCTAAATCTCAACTTCTTTGCTACTAAGAAACACAACTTCTAAATTTTTGAGTTGAAGTAGTGTACTTTGGGGCTTTTTATACCTTCACTGGGAGACAGGACAGTGGATGGAGTAGAACATTTGGGAGAGAGAGTAAGGGACGACATGCAGAAATTTGCTTCAGGTTGGGAATAGACTTCTTCGAGGACCGTTCTGTACGTAGGGTGATTTAACCACCAAGCCAAACCACCTGCTCTGGATTTCTACATTTACACAGATTGTCAGCAGCTCTCTTGACTATATGATGCCTTTCTCATACATGTCTCTTTATTTATCACAGAGAAATAGCCAGGATACAGTTTCATCATATTTTTCAAATTATTGCGCCTTTCCTTTGAAATAAATAACTGAAGTTATTGAACAAATTGAATATTAACAAGTTTTATTTGACAGTTTTCTTAGACCACATGTTCAGTGTTGTTCATACACAAACATCAGTATTAAAAGACTGAGAAATAAATTAGCAACACATTTTATAAACAGGAAACTGTATTCTGATACCTGATAGCAGGTTTCAGAGCAACAGTGTTTAGTTTTTTAGAATAGCACAACAATGCAACCATAATTAAGAACACAACTAATTTGAATTATTTGAATTAAGATCAGAGTCATTGGTACTTTACAGTTTATAAAAGATGTTCAGTTAAACAACACATTTTAATGGGTGCAAAAAAAGTGGGTGCAAAAAAAGTGTTAGGCTTTAATAGCCATTTTATTGTTCTTACCTCAATGCCTGCGATACCTGTACACAACCCCTAAACACACACACACACACACACAAACACACACACACACACACACACACACACACACACACACACACACACACACACACACACACACACACACACACGCACACAGCATTCATTGCTCCTTGGATGTATCACCAACCTTTGGACTACACCACTACTCCCCTTGATAGCTCAATCTGACGAATCATTTAAAAGCTCGCTGAAACAGACAGATGGGTAATGGATTGCATGGCAAATCAATACCGGGATCAATGAGAGACATGCATCAATAAATGGATAGAGAGCTGCTGAAATAGACACCAGAGTTAATGTGGGGCAATGTAGAACATCATTGTGTGGAGCCCACAGTTGAGAGAGCTAATACGAGTCGCCTCGGCTGATAAGGTGTCCTTTTGAATAATGGAGACAACAAACTGACAGTGATAAGCTAAACTTAAGCTTAGCTACTATAGTGTGAATGGGGGAGCTGTGTATTTAGTCCCCACTCCCTACACACAAACACACACACACACACACACACACACACACATACACACACAATCTTCGCTCTCTCTCTCTCTCTCTCTCTCTCTCTCTCTCTCTCTCTCTCTCTCTCTCTCTCTCTCTCTCTGCTTACTGTAGCTGGGTCCCCCTGCCAATTAACATGTGATCATGTGTTAGTCCTGTTCAGACTTAGACTGCGGTGAACTGGACTGTAGATAAAGTATCAAGAGGAACAGTGGAGCAGAAAATGAACAAAAGGACATATCTTTGTTTTCGTACCCAACACAAAGTCCTGGGAATCTTTTCTCCCTCGTCACCAGGGAACTGTAAGAAAACACAGAGTCACCGTCATCAGTAAAAAACTATTGTTATTTTTCAGATGTAGCAGTATGCTGAGCTAAGGACACATGGTGCTGTGGGGGAGAAGTTCTCCACAAGTGTTGAACATGTGTTGGACCCAGGTGGCATTGTGACCATGGTCTGACTCATTGCTGCAGCACTGGACGCTCCAGACTTGTGGTTTCACCATTCTCCAGCACGAGACATCCCACTCACTGATAACTCTATTTAATTCTCAACAAAAACAAAATAAGCAAACTAGATTACTTTTAACAGACCTCTTCCTGCTTTCCTTGGACGACCAAGCTGCAGGACTACAGCTGTTTCTCAGGGGCTGATGCCATAAATCTCTAGTGAATGGCTGGGCGCTACGGAGCAGCTGTACATGTCTAAAAATAGTGTCAAGGCTGCACCCGGACAGCATGTTTAAGCTTAACATGCAGTTTAGCACAAAGAGCCTATCAACAATGAGTTTTACCTGCATTAACCTATGTGGCCTGGCATCAGCATTACTGCGCAGGAAGTGACTATTGTGCAAACTAAACATCCACTCATGTCACTGCATCTGACTAACACACCCAAACAACTGCCAAATCCTGACCACATAATTCAGACACACTTTATTTTTCCATTGAGCTGAGTGTTCGTTATCAGTGTGTTGTGGCCTGAGGCAGAACGCTTCCTCCTCGCTGTAGTGACAACCACCGGCCGCCCTGATGGAAAACAAAGCCAAGATGGCACAGCAAACATGAAATCATTATGACAGGCTGAGTTAAACAAAGTAGGACTCAGCACACTAAGCACATTTTATCAGTGTTTTCTATTAGTCAGGTTTCTCCTTTGAATTAAAGTACGGACTGAAATTCTTACATACAGCCTACTTTGTTTTTAAGCTGATACCAAAATGTGTGAATGCACAAACATGCACTTGTTTGTGTGTGCTTGAGTGTGTGTCTTCGGCTGTACACACCTGTTTTGGTGTACTGTAGGGTAAATGTAATTGCTAAACACGGAGGCTGGTAGTGTTTAGAGATGCCAAATTGTACCTCTGGGAGTCACTATAGCTCACAATCTGACTAATGAAGGCCAAGTAATCAAGCTTCAAACTCATCAACCATGTTTGCAGTAATTAAAAGGTTTATGTTCAGCACCAGGAGAGCCGTTTGACTCTGACAGCCTGTGTAAAAGCCAAACTTGATTTTTGTGACATACAGGAGGCAGAACCAAAATCTAAAAATCTGGCACAGAATGCACCTCTCTGATTTCTCTTTTACCTTGTGTGATAATATTACGTAACATAATCCATTGTGTCACACTTAGAAGTCTCGTCATTGCATTCACAGCAAGCCACAGAGGGAGTGTGCATATTTATACACCATGATGGAAATAAATCCGATAATCTATTGTATGACGAGAGCTGTCTGTCTGCATCATCCTGATCTATTCTGTCCTGTGGGACTCTGATGGGCTGTGAGGAGGGGTGCAGGGGCTGTTAGTGTTAAATACTGCAGTTATACCCTGACCCTAAATTCTGCAATTATTATACTAAAAGTCACAAGATTAATTAAAAGGAAATAAACATAAAATACACCTACAAACATCCATCTGGAATGAGTGCCACCCAGTTTTAAAAAACCCCACACATATTCAGCATGAACCTAAACACATAAACACACAACTAACATTGTTTCCCCTTATTCTAGACACCTGCAATAAAAGGGTTATTTGACACCTATGGATATTATTAGTCATTATGCACAAAGCATGCACATGCTGCTTTGACCGACTGGATTAGGCTTTAACACAAGATTTGGCAGGATATCATGTTACATCTTTACCCAGCATGCCACAGAATGGTTTTAACCACAACAATTCTCCAGGGATCGAAAGTGACCTGAAAAGGACATCAGACGCTGGCTGTTTGTCCTTTCTGAATATGTCCGTGCATCATTTTACATCCTGAAACAAAGACATAGCCAGCAAGATAATCCATAAATCAAAGCTCTAAAATTCTGTATAAATCAGGATAACTCAGCTGAGATATTTTAGGGAAAGCTGATATGGTGCTGTTTAATTTTGAGAATGAATACACTGGTTTCTCTAAAGTTCAAACACAGGACGGAGTAAAGAAAACCGAGTCAGCAAGCTGTCTTTGCTGAGGATAGGGCTCTCTCTGGTGGTTGAATGCTGCAAGTGTAACATCTGATGTTCAACACCAGTGAGGTGCAAGTAAATACTTTGAAAATGGCACCTTTATGAGAATCAAGATGCAAATAAAGCATTGGTATCATTTTTTGATTATCAACCATGAAGAGTAAAATGTGACTTTCTTGGTTTACCAATAAGCTTAGTCTAATAGGGACAGGCTGTTGTGCCGTGGATCCCCCACTGCTTCCTTGATTACAGTTAGTGGTTGCCTTGCTGCAGCCAATTAAAATCAAATACAATTTTCTCACTTATCACTAGTATTGTATTTAATCCTAGATCAATTTCCTTCAGCTACTCAGAAGCTTCTGATGTGTTTGCATGGCAGTAGAAACACACTGCAGGAGCAGCCACTGACAGGCCTGCTGTTCTTACCTTATTGCTGTGTATGTTTAAACTGAGGCTGATGGTAATAATGAACCAATGACCAATTTATTGCCCTTATATATATATATATAATATAATTTCATGCTATATGTAGTGTTTGGTTGTAATCTTGCATCGTTTTGGCTCTCTAGCATATTTCCCGAACCATACCAAAGATAAGATAAAACATTTTCAGTATTAGATTACGGTGAATAACTTCATATTGGTAAGTCATCTTTGTGTCAATAAAAAGGAAAAAGCTGTAATTATTCATCAAAGCAACAAAAAGTATGCATATTATTAACTTATGCATCAGTGGTAGAAGAAGCGCTTAACGTTTATTTCATAAAAGTAGACAAATACTTACTTTTTTTATGAAAGAATGGACACAGTTAATTAATACAATGTTTTAATATTTAATTTGTTGTACACTATCCGTAAGTTTATATGACACTACCATCATATTTATATGAGGGCAATAATAAACTAATCAATACTGTGATCATCATGTCACTTTTTAAGATTCTTCTCTCTTCCTCTCTGTCATAACGTTTAAACTAAACTGCTAACAAGGACAAACATAATACTTTCAGATATCTGTCTTCATGACCATCAGATTAACGGGTAGTTCAAGTTCATCTCATATTTTATAGGATGTAGTTACTGTAGATGTCAGATTAGTCTTGTTGAGTATAAAGTACAATAATACGTGTTAAATAGTGAATGATTCAAAATCTTTATTTAAATTCAAATTACTCAAAATAGTGCCTTACTTCAGTAGTTCAATTAATGTCCTCAGTTAATGCCACTTAAACAAAAAATGAGATATAAGCAATCACAAGTAATGACTGACTTCATTAAAGAAAGTCTATTTCAGAATTCAAATTAAAATTGAATTCTCTCTTTGTGTTTTTGGGAGTGTTAGAACACTGACTGCCGACCAAATTTGGAAATAGGCTGTTCCAAGTATGTTTATGAGGCAATTCAAATTATCTCCATTTTATGACCACAGAACAAGGAAATCAAAAGTGTTTAAATCAGAGGAAATAAAAACACTCTGCATGTGTGACTCCTACATTTAAGGACAACTGGATTGAAAGAAATAAATACTTCAATTAATTCTGGTCCAAAGTTGATCATCTGCAAACACAATTCTGTTTTCCTCTCCATCACGGATTGAAACCACATTCAACATGTGAATTATGATATATGATTATCTTTGTATGACATATTTACACTTTTTCCCTTTAAAATAGTTAAACATTAATCACATAAAGCTTGAAGAGAGCAATACATTTATAAGTCAGCACACCTCTCACCACAGCCAAGACACTGACGTGTTGATCATTCACAGTGGGACCTTTGTGCCTAGGTGTGAGATATCAAGACTGAAACTCTGTTTGTGCCAGGCTCGGCCACACCAAGTTCCTGGTAAACCATGTTTTTGTTTATATGGAGACCCAGAATAACTGTAAGTGGATTGTTGATAATGTGGAGCTTTGCAAAAATGCCAGCCATTTGCTTCACTGCTGCATGAAAATGAGCATTTTTGTCACTGATTAGTCATCTGAAATCCCTCTTTGCAAATATAATGTTGACAAATTTCTATTTGGAACACAAATATAAAACTTAATACATCAACAAAGAATTTGCATTTGTAAAATCCAATCTGTGTGTATAAAGAAGCATTCATTTTGCATTACTCCTAATCTGTGTTTGTAATCTGTGACAGAGCTTCTCTTCCAAATCCTCCCTGGATACAAACTGTGATTGGCTGCATAATCAGCAGAGGTGCCAGTATCACAGATGCTGCCTCTCAACTAATTGTATGAAGACACTGCAGTGCACGAGGCGCAGGTGCTTATTTTCTTTGTAAAGTCACTTTGGCATGGTTTGCTTCCTCTGTATCCTGAAACTTCTGAACAAATTCTCTCTAAGATGTGCTTTATAAAGAAAATTAAAAGTTACAACTAAGGATGGATACGTAGTAAGTATTCAGATTTTCAAAGAAAAAAAACACACACTCATCCAGCAAAATAGTACTTTGTTTATTAGCAAAGCACAATGAGAGCCAGCTTCTCTCTGGAATGTTGATCAGATGCAGTTGATGCAGCCAAATGTGATTTAGACAAAAACAGCACCTTGGTGCATTTTCACACGCACTACAGCAGATTTTATACAGTCATACTCATCTCAGTGATTCATACTCATGAAACTGACAAGGTCATAAAAGGATTATTACAGTATCTTTGGTTAAAATAATAGTTTCCAGGAGTTCTTAATGTCATAAAGAATTCTGTGTTACCATAACATAAAGAAAATTGCTCTGACAAGGACATGACACAGCATGAAAAGGACAAAAGCAGGCACTGCGGAAAAGAAGACAAATAGTGGAATTTTGGAATTCTACTGCATAAGCCAAAACCACTTATTCAAAACAGAGGATCCACAAGAAACCTTGCCATAGCTCTTCCCCCACTACTCTCCATCACCAAAATCCCTGAGGACAAACTAGTGTGCACATCTGGCTCTTGGCCATGTGCCCATGCCTGCACTTTCAACAAGCAGTCTGGGGTTTGGTTCCTGCCCACAGTCTTTGTGTACCCTCTGCCTGCTGAGAGCACCAGCCCCCTGAGTCATGTTGGTGAGGTCTGCTAGTTCTCTCCTCTGAGACAGGCCGGACACCATGTGCTCCAGCTTGGAGCGGATGGTGGAGAAGTGGTGCTGGCGCTCTTTGGACAGCTTACGGAAGCAGTCCTTTAAGGATTCATCTGCGGCTCCTTTGGTTGCTGAGACGTGCCCCGCAGACTCAAAAGAGGGAGGAATGGCCTGGCTTGAAACCGTCTGTGGCAGTGTGATGACATTGTTGAGGTGATGTGAGGACTCCTGGTCAGTCTGGGTGTCGCTGTCTGTCACTGAAAGGCTGGTCTGGGTGAAAGCATGGCAGGAGATGATGTTGGGGGTCACCAGCACTTTCTCTGCTAGCTCATCAGTAGGGTGGTGCAGAGCAGTGCTACCAGCCAGAATCTCCTCCTGCATATGCTGTTGCTCCAACCAGTCCTCACCCATGGTGGATGTTTCAGGCACTGCTTTTGTCATACAGGGATCCAGTGTAGAGGGTTCACGTGGGGGCTGGATGGTTAAGGTTTTGGGCTTGCAGCTGGGTGTGCTGGTCAAACTAAATGGCCTCTCACCGGCCAGGCGAGGAGAGGAGGTGACGGAGTGTTTGATGAGGAGGTGCTCATAGATGCCACTGTTTCGGACGCTTGGTGGTCCTCGTGTGTTTAAGGGCAGAGATTGGGCGTAGAGGATGCGGAACTCCTCATCAAATTTCTCGGTTATCTGACCAGAAAGCTCAATTAGGTTGCTGCTGTTTAGTTTACCATCAGTCCAATTGAACCTGCAGGAATGACATTCAAAAACAAGCATGACTCAAGATAAACAGATTTTAATTTCAAAACACAGCAACCAAAAAAAAGAAAAACTCCTCCTCAGTCTGGAAATTCTAGTTTTTCCCCCTTTGCTTTATAACTGACAGCTGCAACATTTGACTTTGGGTGAGACAGTTTGTGGGCATACCTGTAGGAACCTGTTGCCACTCTGTTTCCGTCAATCAGCATAAACCTCTCGTGAACTTCCCCGGTAATCCTCGCTCCCGATCTCATGTAATAATTGGTACCAGTTATGGTTCGCATTTTCATTTGCTGTGAGGATTAATACAAAGAGAGAGTAGGAGTAACAGATTAATAAAGACCTGCCAAGTTGTATCAAACCTGAAAGGATGTCATTCTATTTGATGCCATCTTCTGTGGTATTGTGCACACAGAGCCACACCCAGCTGTACTGATCCAACCACATACCCGTAGCTCATCTAAGCGAACGCCGACATTTCTGCACATCTTGAGGAAAGCAGGAGCACATGACTGGTCCAGCAGGATGTAGACGGGGACTCTGCGGTTGGAGCATGCCTCCTGAAGATCCTTAAATATATCCAGGTCTGTCAGGGAGTCTGTAACTATGGCAATCACCTGCAGTGGAAAATTACAGAAGTAATATAATAGAGATGTTTTTAGGACTGCAGCAGTGCTCTCCCAGATGTAGCACATGAATGTGTTTTTATTATTATCGAATGCAAGGCCTTATTCAAACAGAGATGTGAATCTCTGCAAGACCCACTCCCAATAATGCGTGCACTGATTAGCTTTCTATTGACTGTGGTCTGTTACCATGGCAATCAGCAGTAACGCTTGGTCAGCAAACAAGTTACTTTCATACAGGAGACAAGAAGGTGCAAGCAGGGCTTGCCTCCATTTTCCTGAGCTTAGATTCGCACTGAGATTCTTCTTTTTCGCAGAGGAGAATGGAATTTCACATGCTCTGGTAAAGATTGTGTGTGGAGGATTAGACACAGGTGTTTACATATCTCTGATTTATCGCTTCAAACTGGTGTATGCACATGCAGCTTTGTCCTTCGTTCCCCTTCTTCTTTGCATGATTACGTGTGGGTGCTTATTCTTAGGAAAACTCTTTTAGAAAGTATTAAAGTTAACAGAAAACAAGGTCAGACTGATCCTGTGAGCTGGACAATGAGGCTGTGGATGCTAGTTGTGCTGTACAATAAAGACTACGTGCATATTATAAAAGGAAGGATAATCCTACAAAAATCCTCTCCTGGTTGTACATCCTCACATTTCAGCTGAACCAGAGAGGATACCCAATGTTTAAAGCTGCCTAATGAAAGAGAGATTGCAAACTTTCATAGAAAAGAGCTAAAGCAAGCTGAGGCACATCTGGCATGCAGGCCCTTCACAGGCCTGAGGTGCTGCAGAAGCCACACACTCCCTTCATGCTGCAATGTCTCCTTTCAAAACCATTGGCTGAACTGACAGCTCCCATCAGCAACATCTGCATGAATATTCATACACCGTTTTTTAAATCGTTTTATCATTTCGGTCACTGCTTTCCTTCTGTTCAAGATTTCAAAATCCTGAACTTCAGATATTCAGATTGATCAAAGGAAGTCCATGGGGACACTCATGCATGTATTTTAAGAACGATACAAAGGAGACTTTCCTACCAAAATATTTTTACCATCAGTAATTTATATATAAAACACACGCGCACTCAACAGTCTTGTGTATTAATTTGACAAATAGTTTTTATAAAAACCACGTTGCAGTGTTGAATCCGCAAAAATCAGTGAATATAGAATCAAAAAGCACGTGGGCCTATTGAATATCACATCTAGAAACTACAATTGAACTGTGATGTGATTTAATTAAGAAAATACGGACACAGATATTGATATATAGAGTTCATTATATCCCCTAAGGCGGGATTAAATTAAAAATGCTCGTGATGGCCATCGCGTGTTTAGGACAGTGTTTTCATAATCCAACCATTCTAAAAAAACTTCTTTATGGACAAACAAGTATTAAGCTGTATTTTGCATTGTGTCTTTGTGCATACCTCTCTGGCACTTTTAATCATACGCCTCACAGCCTCCTTGCAGCTGTAAATGCACTCCCCGTAGCTGGGTTGGAAGTGCGCCACGGCCCGCGTGACGCCCCGGTACGAGCCCGCGGTGAAGGCGGGCCAGCCCATCTCCAGTAGCGGCGGCTCCACGTCCGACACTTCGGGGAAGTAGGTGACGGAAGAGCAGTCCATGGAGCTGCTTAGCGACTGCTCTATAGCCTGGTCATCCCCGTGGAAAGACACGCACCGCGGGGGCACGGCGGCGCCCCTGATGCGCTTGATCTCATCGTCTGACAAAAAGTTTGGGATCCTCTCTTTCCCGAGAAAGTCCAGAAAGTTGTCCACACCTCCCGACAGCAACTCTTCCAGAGCCAGCCGGTGTCTCTCGTTGTAGACCTCCTGCAGGGTTAGGTCACCGGTCCCGGTGAGTTTCTGACCTAACCTGAGAGGGGAGTCATCTAGAAGTTGCGACAGAGCCATAGTTGTAGATGTAGTTCACCACTTCCCCTCTTACAGATTGTACCACAGGTGGCAGGTAACGTTTGACCTACAGGAAGAAAATTCGTATTTTGTTTTTTCCCTCCGTTCCTGTCCCTCGTGGATCCGTATTGGCTGTGGAATAGTTGTCAACCCAGAAAGGCATCTCTGGACTCGCTAAGATAGACTGTCAATCTAATGTAAAGTCGATCTTATTGGCTCATTTGGAGGCAAACAAGCCTCCTGTACGTCCCTCTGCTCTGCCCTGATCCGGTTACACGGCTCGATGACACACAGAGTCCCCACTCTGACTCTTTTTCCTGATATCACGGACGATGGGAATTCCCATGCCCAGAATCCTGGATATCTTATTCACCTGGCACCAAAAAACAATACAGCCCTCACCCTAACTGTGAATGCGGCTGATGTTTCTGCATGGTAGTATAATTTGAACATGCTGTGAAAACATGTTTCCCATCATCTCATTTACCTCACTCTGGCTTACTTGAAGCTCGCGGAGCTGTTTGTAGTCAAGTGGAGCAGCACTTGCTCGTTGTGTGAAGCATTATTGCACTACATCTGAGTTTTCGGCCCACAGCATGGAGCCGGCAGCTCGTTAGTGGTCTTGTTTGTTTAAAAGAAACCCTGGTCAATGTGTCTTAGGTCTTAGGTAAAATGCTGTAGGGTAGTAGTCCAGCAGATAAACACAACCGGTCACGCCTACACTCAGACATCAGTGAGCGCAGATAATTGTATCATGTCATGTGGTGGACACTCTGTGGACTTCAACATAACAATGCTTCTATTTTTTGTCAAAGGGATACGAGGCTAGGCTCATTCATATATAATGTGTCCTCAAAATTACAATTGTCCGGAAACATTTGAGCATCTTAAAAAACTGTGCGCAGCTGTGAAGACTCCGGGTAACCATGGCTACGGGCGGCATTGACCTTCTGATGCTGCGCGTCAACTGGAGTTAAACAACAATAAGTCTTCATAATATAAAAATAATTCATCTAACTATTTATTGTGTTTTACTTATGTCAATGAAAAGAATGGACTTTTGTCTCTTTTCTTGAGTCAAGCCTAAATCTGCAGAATCTAGTCACCAAATAAATTCAGATCAAGGATATGATCCGAAAGGCCAAAATAATATGACATATGACGCTCGTATCTATATTCAACAGTAGTTCTAATGGAAAATATAGATTTATTTCCTTGTACTATCGCTATAGCCTATATGAATTACAATAATTGTATTTTATAATCAAGAAACTGCTTATATACTGATCATCTTTCGGTGAGGTTATCAGTTTACGCACGACATCTTGTGATGAAAGAAAGGTCGAGTTCCAATTTCAGCAAAATGTCTGAATCCATTTACTATACAAGATCACGCACAGCAATTCACTGCTGCGGACTGCAACGACGGGCTGGGCTTTCATTTTGCCACTGAGTGATTCATCTTCCTCGTATATAATCTTTGTGTTTCTTGATTGTATACAGCCACAGCTACAAGCAAGGTTTGAACCCACTCGGGACAAAGTGGGAGGGATAAGCAAATACGTTTTTTTCCTAAATACTCGTGGCCTGGCTGTTTTTGCTCTGCCTTGTACATTCATATGTTACAACTGACATTGAGAACGTTGTGTTTATGCTATACATGCAGAAAATCCCAGAACACACGCCCAGACATATTTCATTTGTCTACACATAACCATAATCTATTCTACTTCGAAATCGACTTATAACCTAATGTTGCCTTCTGATAATAGTCAGTGACTCACGAGGGCTCTTGAATTCATTTTATTGCTGCGCTGTCACCCAAATATACTGTAAGTCTTGTTGAGATTTAAAACAAACTCCAACTAAAAATATACAAAATATGTTTTATAACGGGCTCTTTACTTTTATCTTTAACATCATTGCCTTATTGTAAACATTTTTGTCTGATTTTGGCCATAACCGCTGGCCACATTGCTTTTACGCACGCAAGGCCAACAAGGTCATACGAGTCAGAATAATGCAGAATAAACCCTAATCTATACAATAGGACATTGCTGATATTTGAAAGTAAGTAGCATAAATAATGTCTCAATTTGTTCAGATTTCACACTGGACATAAAGAAAAAGGCTACACGTACTGCGTAAACTGGTCCACCACTGCTTGTGCGTAAAAGTCTATTTTGAGACGGTAGGCTTAAAATGACAATTCCCACCACGATTAATATTCACAATAGCCTATCAAGAGAGTTTTTTCGAACACGGCACCAATCTATTGAAAAAAACGTGACCTAATTAAGAGGACGTTTTGGGCCATGGAGCTCGCTGTGAAACGGCAGATTACTGAAGTCCTGTCAAATCCCAAATTTACACAATGCAATCCATCTGTTCAGTGTGCTCCGCGCCATTGCAGCTATGTATAACCCAATCTGTTAGAGCATTGCCTTACCCCTATAACGACATACCCAAATGTGCACTGCACACACACATACACAAACACACACACACACACACACACACACACACACACACACACACACACACACACACACACATCTCATCCCCGCCCCTCTCCAAAATTTTAGATGAAAGGGCTTTTGGATTTTGGATGACGCTCTGAATCACGTGTTCATAGGAAATACACTCGCTATAATTTTTGGAGCTGCCTCGTCCTGCACCGCCGACCATAGTTGTTTTGCCGTCACCATACAGTGTAGCAGAGGGGTGGAAAGGTAATGTAATGTAATGTACCTTGCCGTGGTCAGTGACGGGTTCACGCCAGTTCACCGGGTTCACTTGAGGAGAGCTCCCACCCCCTGCTCGCCTCCTCTTCTTCTCAAAACGCAACGATCGGAGCTAATCCAAAATATTTCATTTATGTATTAATGTCGGATTCCATTTTTCCCACCGACTGTTGAGGTAAGGACACATCTACTCTTCCAACACGCGAATACCTCTCAATATTGGCAAGGTGCGATCTCCAAAGTTGTTTACTGAAATTATGTCTCGCTATTGAATATTGAATTTTCATCTGGTGCTGTAGTCAAGGCAGTTTATATGAAGTCGCCAATGTATAAAATGGCGACAGTAGGTGGAGGAGGGGGTGGAGGATTTTGGGGAATATTCATAAGGTTATATAGAGTGCCAGATCGCCTTTGGGAAGTAAGCTCCGAGGCAGTGTTTTGCCTCACAGCCTTGTGAATGGAGTGAAACGGGTTAACTCGTCAGTTTGTACAGTTACAACAACGGATCCCCCGTCTGGCTAAATTTGCGCTCCCTCTCGCGCTATACAATGTGGCGTATCTGCTTATTTTATTGCCCAACGCGCTGTATTTCCCCACTCTGCTGTGAGTGTGAGTGCTTTTAGTTGTGAAAGACTTCTGAACACAGTGCTATAGCAGGCTTATCGACTGACATAAGACGCTTCCGAGTCCATAGACGTTCAAACTGTGCGTCAAGTATCAATTTTCATCTATTGATCGCTCACTCTCTACACATTTCGTCCTCCTGACTGAGCAGAAAGGTAGGCCTATGTCTATGCACGGGACTCTTTTTCTTTCATTTCATCCTCTTCATCTTGCCAACATGTGCTGCTGCCCTACTCACACTCACATACACGTTCACGCACACTCACACTGAGACATATACAGTACAAGAGGAAGGGCTGCTCATTTCAGGGGCACACGGATATTTTGTAAACTGTGAATTATCAATCAGGCATGGATTTAAAAAAAAAAAAAGAGTTCTCCTAAGGTCACATTTTGAAACTGTACATAAATATTGACCCAGCTTTTAATGCCATGTGTCTCCCACTGCCTTTAGGGGAGGGACCTCTGTGCTGACTAATGTTGCCTCGTGGATCATGTGTGGGTCCATAACACAAGAGACATCCCCGTTTTATTCAAGCAGGCAACGAGACAGGCGTGAATCACTGGTAAAATTTGGAACGTGTTTTAATTATTTAACTATGTAAGCTTGTTACATATAATGTAGGTCATGGAAATGACTGTGCAACACTTCAGCCAAAGAGTAGGTGTTTGGACGAGGGAAAGCGTCTCCAAGTATGGAGTACAGTTCAGTCTAAAGTAGACATTTCAGAACTTAAATGGTTCATTTTTCTGCATTTGTGAGGACTGGCTAAACAAAGGTAAATGAGCTCTCGCTGTGCGGATCCGGCAGATTGGGTTCAGCTTGGCCCGGTGAGTTCAGTGTGTGTGGAGTTTTTCACTCCAGCAATACGCTTACACTTGGGGAATGTCAATTCCCTTTGTGGATCCCTGGGAACAGTCTTCCATCTCCCTTCTCGGAACTGCTCTAATGAGGCCAGGCATATTGCCTTTCATCCCTCACTCCCTGCAATTAGGCACAGCTCACAGTTTTCGTTATGGCCACAGCAGAGTGTTTGTATACACAGACACAATGCAGTGGGCCAAGGCTGCCCACTCCCCTCTGTAGCGTCTCTGCACAAGCCACCCCGTATATACCTGGAAAACTGCACTTTTCAGGATTTAGTGTTCTGTTTCTCAGCAGCAGTCGCTGTGGATGTTATGTTTTTGTGTGCCTCCCTCAGCTCAAAATGAATCCTCAGCCAGAAAATACAGAGGAAGGTCATATGGTCATGATTTGCAGATTTAGCCGACATGGAGTGTATAACATTCCTTGAGTTCAGAGAAGAAAATCAACTATCTAATGCCAACCAGATCTATTTTCTGGCACATTTTTATACAAATAAGCTTTCATGAGAGCAGAGTACCTCCTTCTCCTCTAAACCACAAGGCAGGGTCCTATTTTTCCACCAGAAACAGCAAAGTCCTATACAGGTTTACTTTTATTTGATTCTTTCATCCTTTTTGGTATTGCTTTTGTCATTGGACCCTTGCAGCATCAGAGCCCAGGCTGCTGAAAAAAGCCTCACTAAAACAGCATGTTTGCACAGTTCCACCCAAAGAAGTGCCCGTGCAATGGTGGGGGGGAAAACCTCTGGGCTGGTGGGGATAGAGCCCCTACCACTTTCTCTGTCCCATACAAGAAAGGTTTGGTCAGCAGGAGCTGGCATTTGCCAGGCTTTGGCACTTAGAGGAGGCTGTGATGTCAGCCATTTTGGAATGGACAGTACAATGTGCGGTACGCCGCCATCTTTCTTCCTTTTCTTCTTAAGTTGCCAAATGAATGCCTTTAGTCTTGGCAACAGAACTGAAGAAGTTATTCATCAAAAGTGATGTAAAAGGAGGTATGACTCAGATTTTTTTCTACACACACCATGGTTTATTTGTCTGTCATTCGCCGGGCGAGGGATACAAGGGTTTTGGGCAACAATGTAAGATTTTAGCAGTGAGCACTCACCAACAGGACAGAACTGTGCAACAAAGATGCTCGGACAGGCAGTAGGTATGTAGCATGCAGCCGTAGACTCTGAGACAATAACAGTGACGGGTCGTTTACAGTTGGTTCAGCTCTGATATTTCTTTCATCAACCTCAGTCGCAAACATAAGGACAGTTTAACAGACGTTTTCAATTGCTACGCCCTGACTGGAAAAAAGGCAATGTATTGTTGCAGACCTCACTCGAAGTTGTCCAAAAGAGACTTAACCATGAATCGACTTTTCAAAGATGGTGGCAGGGCATGTGGATTAAGTTTGTCCTGCTCTGGATGCAGTCTGGGGAATTCAGTGTGTGTGTGTGTGTGTGCATGTGTGTTTGTGTGTGTGTATCTTGAGGTTGGTGGGTGTGGGCGAGTGACTCTGCTGTGTGTGTGGCGTGGTGGGCAAGGGGAAGAGAGGGGTTGCCATGGCAATGTTAACACATGAGTGGCACCACCGACCGGTCTCCCAGTGGACGAGGCTGCAGTCATGGAGGTAAGGGGGGAGTGGTTGTGTGTGTCTGTGCGTGTGCGTGTGTGTGTGTGTGTGTGTGTGTGTGTGTGTGTGTGTGTGTGTGTGTGTGTGTGTAAAGAGGAGGAAGAGAAGGATGAGATGGCTGACAACACCTGCATCTCACACATCCAGACACTAATACACACAAGCACGCCCTTGTAGAAAGGAAGCACCACGTCTTTAGCTGGTCGGCCGTAGAAGACTGCGTGGACTCGTGTTGTATTAGCACTGTGCAAAGGACCCTGATGACTCTGAATTGTTTTTCAGTACACGTAACGCTGGAGCCCGACACTTATTCATGCTGGCAGGCGTACAGTGCCTTTCATGCACAAAGATGTCCCCAAACTGAAACCTGTCCACCCTTACTGTCAACAAAAAGCCCCACACTGGTAGCCTGATGGACAGTGGAGTCTCCCAGACAAGCAGGAAACAGAACAATCCCAATCTGACAGTCAGCCGTCTAAAAGCTCATAGCACTGGATCACGTTTCCCCTATAAATGAGGCGCCATTGTTCCCAATCTCTCCACTGTGCAAGACAGTAATTGCTCTCGGCCTCTGGCTTATACAGTATTTGAGTGTCCAGCTGATCCACTCACATGACGTTAATCTATTTAATGGACATTTTGCAGAAAATGTTCCTGCAAAACAGATTTTTTGATCATTAAAATGTATTTGTCAGGAGTCCCCCCACTCTGCCCCAAACCCAGCAGACAGCAGGTCGTTTTTTGGCTGATTTATGAAGCAAACTCCCAAGACAGTTTTGGATCCCTGTCAAAGCAAATTACACGCAATACAAATATTGTCATAAGAGAGAGAATTTTATGCAAATTTTTTTAGCTCCTCCGCGACTGTCGCATCAAGAGACTCCTTGCCAGTTACTCTGTTCAAAGAGAAAGATTTTCAGAACAGTACAGGTGCTAAATGTTGGGAGATAAGGAGGGAGTGTGTGTGTGTGTAAGTGTGTGTGTGTGTGTGTGTGTGTGTGTGTGTGTGTGCATGTGTTTGGAGGGTGTGTGGAGATGTGTGCCTACGAGGTGTCAGCAGGGAGGAATATTGAAACAGCAGAGCCTGTCATCATCATCAGTCATCCTCTCACTTCACTCCCAAATGTCTGAGTTTCGTCTTCCTTTGTCCTTCTTCCTCCTCCAGCCTTCACATTCTGATTCATCTGACAGGCAGCACCAAAAAAACGCAGATCTCTGTTTGTTAATGTCAACTGTAGGTGACCCAACAATCTGGGAGTGTCTGAATCAGTGGACTGTTTTGAATTTAATTTTAATGTTTAGCAACCACTTTGCAGCCTCGCCTCCCTTTCGGCTGGTAGCAGCCTGCTGTAGATTGGCCGTGTTTTGGTGTTGTAATATTGTAATTACTGCAGCAGTTTATGAGGTGATGAAAGAGAATACATGCTGCTTTCTTTGGTTGTTGGTTTGCTGAAATGGAAGCACCACACTCAGCGGTTTTCTGTGTAAAAGTATGGGGTATATAATTAAATATTAATGAGATGTAAATATTATATTGTTATGGAAATGACAGCGTAAGAGCACATAAGGGAGGGCCTCCTGTAAATTTTAAAGCTGTTATTAAATCAGGCGGAACGTATAAACCCCATCAGAATTTAAACCTAGCATAATCCCATTTGTTTTGAAACGCTTGTTTGAGAGAACTTGAATGGTTCAAATGTGGTTTTAGTTCAGCGAACAAGGCCCCTCTGCCTTTCTTGAGCGTGGGTGTTCAGAGAGCTGGTCTTAGAGCTCTGCCACTTTCCCCTCGCTCCAGATACAACTCCCCTGGTCAGAAGAGATGAAAACAGTTTCCTCTCCCTGCTCCACAGAGCCAGTGTCAGTGTGAGGACATACGTACCACACACAGGGGACAGTGGCCGTCTGAGGGTTGTCTACCTTGCCACTGAAATATAAGGCCTGGCTTTTCAGAGGGAACTACTCAATGGCTCCCTGTCTGGGGAGCTCTTGTCTTGTGTCAGATCGCACGTCTCACTCGTCAGATAAAGCGGCCCATTCTTTTGATAGGTGACCTGATTCTTTATGTAACCTTTCCCAACTTTTGGCTTGTTCTGGGTTTTCTCTTGTAGGAAGTAGAGTGTTCTTCCTGGGAGGGGAGCCTCTGTACTAGGTCAGCTTCTGTCTCATCACAGACCCCCTTTTCCTCTGTCGCAGCCCGACGCCGACACCAGGCTACCATCTCCATCTCTTTCTTCTCCAAATCGTCTTGGCAAATAGTGAGCCGTCTGGAGTGCAAACAAAGAATCACTTCAGAACAACTAAACAAAGTCATATAGCATAGTGACGTCTCTTACACAGATGTTTCGGATGAACATGACTGCATTCCTCTGTTGTGTGAAGCTGACTTCTAAATCCCTTGTTCAGTGGAACAAACTCAGTGAGCGCGTGTCCTCACTAGGGGTTAATCGAGTGTGCTGTCAGAGGGTATCATGACCTCTCTGGCGGCAAAACATACAGCACATGCCCACGTCTGGATGCAGTGAACCGGGATTACTGCATAAGATGCTGGTGACCTACTTATTTTGTTTTTTGTTTGTTTTGTTTTGTTCTAGGTTTTTTTTTCCTGTCCAAAAGCAGAAAACATCAGTTGGACTGAAAAAGAAGTAGTCACATGGAGGACGTCACATTCTGTCTGGGATCAGTGTGTACTTTCGGGCAGTCATTTGAGGGTTTTAATTCTGGAACAGGTTCATCTTTTATTTACCATCCAGCCGACCATGTTGAACATGCACGTGGATGTGGTTAAAGTCTGTGGGAGTGCTTTTCACTGTGTACAAATGCAATGGGACAAAGACAAAATGTTGAAAGTATGTGAAATAGTAACCAAGTTAAACAACAAATGCAGAACAAGATATTGAGGTATGTTGGGTTTCAATAGATACCAGGTTTTAGATGGTATGATGGTTGAATTTGTCCAACTGATGCTTTTTAAAGAATGTTCAGCCTGCAGGAGAAAGTGAAGCAGTGATGCCTGTGTGATGGAGAGATGTGTTGGTACGATAAGAGAGTTTTTAGCATCATATTGTGCATAAACGTTTCTCCATCTTCAGAAAGGAAGAAGAGAGTAATTCACTAATGTTGTGTTTGTGTGGGTGTGTGTGTGTGTGTGTGTGTGTGTGTGCGTGCGTGTGTGTGTGTGTGTGTGTGTGTGTGTGTGTGTGTGTGTGTGTGTGTGTGTGTGTGTGTGTGTGTGTGTGTGTGTGTGTGTGAAAGAGAGGGGGGGGGGGGGGGGATCATGCAGAGGGCATCGGCTGCCCAGCAGTGTCTCCCCTGTTATCATCTTTTTCTTGTCACTTCTTTCCCATATCAAATATTCAAACACGAGAATGACTATAAGAACCAGCTGCTATGCTAATGAATTACTGAAGTGTACCCATTGTTTTGTCCCAAATCTTTGTTAAATATTTGTGGCTTTGCGAGCGAACATTTCATAATACAGAGAGGAACCAGAGACTGTCGAAGACTGCAGAGACAGTCTTAATGGAGAGAGTGTTATGGGAAAAGAAAGTCTGCGGATATGGTGTGCTAATAGTTTCATACACCTAGTGGTCTGTGTATTGTTTGTATGCATGCATGGACTGCCACGCTGCTTGTTGATCACATGTAGATTTGGATGGTTTGGGCCTGCAGCTTGTAAATGCCTTCAAATGTGTTTGTACTAACCTTCTAAGACCTTGCAAGAATGTTTCAGGTCCTTAATAGTGCTGTTGTTGGTTGACTGCTGGGATACATACACACTCACTGGTCACCTGGTTTCCCCTTTTGACGCTACTTTTTGCTAAGAAGGTACACTGTAGCATCCAATGTAAAACATATGGCTCACATCCAAGAATCGCAGTCAAATACTCAATCCCTGTCCAGCAAAGTAGTTAAACAGATCATCTTTGTGTGATCACATGTCTGCTTTGCAGTATCAAACAAAGGATCAGGACAGAGAGATCCAGAAAATGAGATACATGTTCAACATGTAATATATAGGACTGTCCTGATCCACGGTAATAATTCACATCATTAAAAAATCTGTCTTTACATGGAAGACAACTTAAACATTTTGTTTCCAGACAAACCTGTGTGCATATGTTTGCATAAATGTGTGTGCAGACAATGTGAAACAGCTGTTAAGGTTAGACACATAAAGCATTCTCAATTTGGAGTAGTGAAGTGCATCCCACTCAATAGATGCAAAATCCCCAAGGCACTCTGTGGACGATATTTATCCACCGATATTAACACTTTCCTGGGGAGAGGCAGGCCGTTTCTAGCAATGCTAACTCTGGTTCAAAAATACCATCTCACACTTTCACAATAAGAACATAAACATTTATCTTAGCTCCAGCCAGCCTTTTTATTACCATCTCCCCGATGTTAGTATCAAACAAAAATAAAATGTGGACAGATGCCATCAAAAATTCAAAAAAGAGCCAGACCCATGGCAACAGTGAAGAAAAACAACAAACATTTCTGAGATTAGATTGTCATTTCTGGCTCTGTTAACTTTCATGTTCTTTTTTTTTCTGAATCTATAATAAGTGACAGCGAGATAGAAGTCTGTGAATCTAAGTAAATAATCACAACACTGACAGGCTGCATTGATTAAAGGACTGTGTGTTTGTGTGGATGGGTGATTCAGTATATTATTCTCATTAAAAAAACAACATTTTCTTATTTACTTTTTGTAGAATGTTTGATATATTTTATGATTATTATTATAGGTATTAAATATTTTAAAGTCTGCAAGTAATCACCAGGATGTATTTTTGAATGTGAACTATAATTTTGTCCTCTCCCACACCTTTTTTAGAATATTTTTTCTCCTGTACATGAATTTAATATATTATTCACCGTACTAATCACTGACTGACTGTCATGATGAAAAGGCTCTTTTAAAGGTTCTTTTTCATTAGTGCTGTAATCTCTGATGAAACCACCTACACTGATAACACAGTATTTCCACCTACACTAACTACCGTGCATGAAGCTGTTACTCTCCCTGAGTTCTTCTTACCTTTATGTCATGCTTGATTGTTTGATATATGTCTTATTTCTCTCAAAGTATAGTAGTTATTAAATCAAAGATGGAAAGAGTCACAAGTCTCTTTTTTTTTCACTCTTTTCTAACAGGATCTTTGGTGCTGCTAAACTTGTCCATGTGACTGGAGTCCTTAACTTGCAGAGGGCATGAAGCAACACTGTGATTTCATAGTGGCTGGTCCATGACACGAAACTTCATTCAACGATCTCCACTCTCCACCTGCCCTCTGTTTTCATCATACCGGAAAAGCAACCACTCACTCTCCCATCTACAAAGAGCTGCACAATGGCAAGCAAGAGGAAATCCACTGTACCCTGCATGATACCATCCAAATCCAAACATGTGCGTGAGGAAATCATATTGGGATCACTCCCAGAACTCCTGCCAACAATCCCAGAAGATAGCATACTCAGCATCTCTGGAGAGGAATCTGGCCATTTCTCTCACAGCTCCTCCAAATCAGAAAGTGGCATTGAGATGCAGAAAGGAGGTACATACAGTTGTCCAAAGTGCCGTTTTGAGTCCAGAGATCTAAACTACTTTTTGGATCACATGCACAATTACCACTTAGACTTCAGGGCCCAGCCCACCTTCTACTGCCTGAACTGTGGGGAGTCGGTCATTCGCTTTGAGGCTTTGGCTCTGCATAACGCTAATGCCCACCCTAAGATAATGGAGGGCTTGGTCACTGCCTCCCTAACCGTTAACCAGAGGGATGGAGTAACAACTGTGGAGCAAAGCCTATTCACAGACAATGGAGAAGAGTACAGAGAATCTGGGATCTCCCTCACCAAAACACCAATTGCAAAGATGATGAAAGCCAAGGGGGAGCACAAAAAGATTGTGGTTTCTCACACCGTTGAGGTACGAAAGATAGACACTGGAAAGGATGTAGACCCCAGCATGCTGAAAAATGTGCCTGAACTCCAAAACGGGGCTCCCAGTGTTACTGCTGCCCCAGCTATGCCGAGGACCACTGTCACTCATGTGATTAAGTCGACAGTGTCCAACCAAGTCTTTCACCAGCACACTCCCTCCCTTTATACTCCCTCCTCCACTGATTCCAATAAAGACCTTCCAAAGGTTATGATCCCTCTCAGCAGCATCCCTACCTACGATGCAGCAATGGACACCAGCAGCTTTCTTAAGACCTCCTTTGGCAAGTTCCCCTACCCGACCAAAGCCGAACTTTGCTACCTAACAGTGGTCTCAGAGTTCCCAGAAGAACAGATTAAACTGTGGTTTACTGCCCAAAGGCTTAAGCAGGGCATAAGCTGGTCACCTGAAGAGATTGAAGAGGCCAGGAGGAAGATGTTCAACACTGTGTTCCAAGGTGGAGCACCTCGAAAGCAACCTCCTACACAACGGCACATCAATCATATAGTAACCCACCACACTGTCACTGCCCATCCAGGCTCAAAAGGACCAAACTTTCAGATGGCCAAAGTACCTTACAGCAGTATAACAACCAGGCCCCTTGGAGTCATAACCACCCAGGCCAGCTTGTCAACCAATCCCCATGTCACTAGGGTCTCATATTCTACTCCAATTGCCCCCCCAAAGTTTCCATCAGCAATCAGAACAACAAAGGTACTCACCAAGAATACTCAATCCCCTGCTGAGCCAGACAAGAGCAATGGCCTCAGCCTGGACATGGCTGTAAGCAGCGTTTGTGTCAGTAGCACCAGCAGCAGTCGAAGCAGCAGTAGCAGCAGTAGTTGCAGTAGTAGCAGCAGCATCAGCAGCTATTCCAGCAGTAGTAATGGTGGTGAAACTGTCACCAGGAAACTAGTTCAAAGCAGCAGCCCAACCAACAGCATCAACAGCATTGCCACTTGCTCTACAAACATTAGCAATAATGATGAGCACTGTGTTGCTGACACTAATGGGAAACCAAATGTCAAAAGCCACAGTTTACCAATGGGATTTGAAGGTTCAAACAGTACGAAGAGTCAAGTCATCATTGATAACACCAGCAAATTCATCACCTGCAACAGTCATAACAGCAGCATAACCAGTCCACAAGAGCAGACCCTCACCACAAAGAGTGACAATGAACACAACAACTACATTCACAACACCAACAACAGCAGTATTAGCAATGAGTACCCCAGTACTACCTGCAATGACAGTGTCCCTTACCTGAACCATGCCAGCAAATCCCCAACTGAAAGCACCAGCACCACTGTCATTACAAAAAGCAGCTCATCCAGTGTAGATGAGGGCAAAGGCAACAAGGACTTTCCCATAAAAGGTATGTCAATCTTACAACAACTCATCAAGGAGGAGGACCCACTTGGAAGGGACAGAGGCTGCCCAGAGCTGAAAGTTGACCCCATCAAGATTAGTTTCAAGAGGCTGATGATGAATGAACAAGAGACATCTGAGATTGTACGTAAAGAACATAAGACTGAGATGGCTGAGCTGTCTGCTTCTCAGCCATCTTTCTCACCCCCCTGGGGGAACAAGACCCCCCAGCAGCTGCACACCCTTCGAAAAGTTTTTTCCAACACCCGCTGGCCAAGCAGTCAGCAGTATGAGGATTTGAGTGTCCAGACAGGCCTTCCTAAGTCAGAAGTGGTGCGTTGGTTCAGCGACAGCCGGTACAGCCACAAGAACGGGCAGCTCAAGTGGCTGGAGAACTATCAACAACCACCCACAGATCCAGAGGAAGCGAGGGGCCTTGGAGATCTTGAAGCTGATTCACCTAAGGATTCTCCAATGGTAAAAAAGAAACTTGTTGAAAACGACATGAACAGGCACCTTGAAGGAGAAGCAGGACTAAACTCAGGCCAGCGGGTTGTGTGGCAGGATTCATACTCACCGCTGAGGGGTCTGATGGGACCCGAGGGGAATGGAGACCAAGGCCATTCTGAGGAGTCAGCCCAGCCAGAAGTCCTGCAGGATCCATGGTCAGAGAGAGCGGAGGACCACCAGCAGCCAGGGGCCAGTCAGTCACTCATTGAACAACAAGCTGATGCCAATCAGGCAAGGTACTGAAGTCATGATGCTTGAATTTACAAAGTGCAACACAAGTACCTAAGGTTGAATACAATTCTCACTGCCTGTGCCTCGTGATGTTTTCCAAGCTTAGGGCTTATCAATCAAGACAACAAAAACAGTGTAAGACAGGCAGACTGATAAAAGCATGACAGCTTGTTGTTTGTTGTCATTGCTGTGTGATGTACAGTAAAAGGAGGCAGGAAAAGTGTGTACAGGTACTCATGCTGCGTAGCTTATTCACACAATCAAAGGTCTGTGTTTAAGAAGCTATTTTTAGACAAGTAAGAGTCTGTGCTGTTGAATTATAGATTTAGAGCGCATGCTAATATATGTGAATAAATCATGACAATTGTCTTTGGTGAGAGGGATTTCGAAGGGGCATGTTAATGCTTACACAGGCCTCCTTTTACAATGCTCCCATATAAATAGTACCTCAATTGTACAACTGCAATACAATTAAACAGAAACTGCCCAGTCACTTAATCACATATGTGAATGTTGTGTTTATGTGTGTTTTGCTGATAGGGATGGCTTAAGGATGGAGCTGCTGGAGGTGTGACTGAGCAGGCCCAATCTCGCCGGAGGAACATGATGTTTTAAGGCTGGTTTACTCCCCTGGTCATGGTCGAAAAAGAGTGTTCAAAATGACAGCAGATGTGATTGTAGCTGGACCGTTGGACTCTGACTGTAACTGTGAATACCCCCCACCCCTCCTCCTCCGCTCCTCCTCCTCCTCCTCTTCCATCTGCCATCACTTCCTGCCATCGTCAAAAGAAAGAACTTCTCACCTTTGAGTCCTGTGATGTTTAAGCCTTTCATGCTTCTTTGTGGTTGTGTGGGGAGGGTGCACAATGAGGTCAGTAAGAGGGATCAAAGAAAAGAAAGAGAAAAAGACGCACACTGACTGGAAAACTGACTTGAATCAGCGAGATAGGATAGGGCCAAGAGATATTGTTTTTGGGTCAGATGGAGAAATATAAATATATGATTGAAACTGCACTATAAAAGAGGGTTTGTACTGACTGGACATACAAAAGATGTGTCAAGGAAATGTTATTGTTGGCTTTGTGATATTTTTTACTTTTTTAGCAACCAGTACTTCAGCACTGCCTTGAATTTTACTTTTTCCGTTTATGGTTTTTCAATTCTATTTACTCTTCTATAGTCACTGTAAGTCCAGATGCAATCAAACATGGTTTATTTAGATCTGTATTAATGATGGTGATCACGTTGCAGTTCAGCTACACGCAAGAGACTATATACAATGCACTAATGAAGACAGCAATGCTAAAAATCACACTGCCCCACAGCAAAGGTATTGACAGCTCTGTCAAGATCAATACACTACACTGCCCTGCAAACTGAACAGAGAGAAGCCTGTCACGCTAACGTTGCCTTACTCAGCTCTGTCCATGTGTTTATATGACCTATCTGTCCATCACCTTGCTTTTCAGCTACTGTGCTGTCCTGAAAAAAAAAAAAAAGCCAGTGCATCAATGGTCACTGTTTGTCAATATCTGTGAAAAAATCTTGTGCTGCTTTCTGTACACTTGGAGATGTTTAACTTTAAGCTGTAATTGTATCAAATATTGTTACTGGCAAAATGTTGTTAAAGCAAAATTATCAATTTGATCCCTAGACACTGACAGAGTGAGATATTGTGCTAGCTAGAGAGCCAAATGAGGAGATCTTTGCTCTCCTCTGAATTTTGTTGTGTTTATATAAACATACAGTCACTACATGAATCCTATTAAGCTGCATCTTTGTCAAGCTGCTAATAGCTACGAACGGTGCTATACCATCCAAAGTGAAATTGGAGGTTGATCTCCTACCAGCAGTGTATGCACTTGTGTCGAATGTTACAAATTTATTTTGGTTTGCGATAAATGGAATCTGGACTTACGGTGTTATGATCACTTAAAAAACTTTTATGAAATAGTCTGATCATAAAGCACTGTTGTATCATCCTTTCTACACTTCTGAATCTTTACAGAATAAACTGAATACACACCAAGCAGAGAAGTCTCATTATTTGCAGAGCACCCTCTATCAGGAGTAAATACAAACTGGACCATGGATACCCGTTAATTTATTCAGTGATGAATTTCAAAGTGTCATGCAGAGTACTTGGACTGAAGAAGTGTATACAGCCTCACCTGCTGGTTAGTAGCCGACAATGCAGTTAGTGCAATGAGCTGAAATACTGTGGACATGTCTGAGTCTGTATCCATGGCAGACGTGTTACTATAAAATATATATATTTTTTAAAGGTGTATTAAGGTTGATCATTTCAAAGATATTTAGAAATGGTTTTAAATTAAGTCCGTTTCAGGGGAGGGCACAAGGTGGAAAGAGAAATGTTTCTAGAAGTAAACTCAAAGTCATCAACAGCTGTGAGATTTTGTAGAGATCATTTCAACATTTGGAACTTAACATTTTTTACAATACCCTTTTACCCAGTGGTACATTTCATGTAAGTCAGAGAGAGTTCAAGCATCTATTGCAAGTAGAACACATAAAATGTTTGGCAAGCCCACCATCATGGTTGCAAGTCCAAAACCAACAAGCAGCTGTGCTACTTGAGGGCTCTGCTCAGATTAAAGGTCCGTGTTTTTAGAACTGCAGAAAGCACTTCATCCCATAATCCATTTCCTAAGTGAGAACAAAAAGAATACACACTTTGTATTTATTTGTAGGATTTTATTGTTTTCAACCTACACTGAGCATAAAATTCAAATAAAACATGATCAAAGGCTATGACAGAAGGTAAAACAAGAATAGGATGTTGACTTTACAGCTACTTACATCGATTTTCCTATCATAAGAGTGGAATTAAAAGAACTGAATTCACATTTAATGTTACATTTCTTTATCCTCATTCTTTACACAATTAAAAAATGCCTAAAATTGTAACAGATTGGTAATTTTTGGCAAAGTGGATATCCCTCACATACCCTTCTGGAAAGACAAACACTTTCCATTAACTGACTTTAAATACATTATCATAGCATTTTCTTCAAGTAACAGTTGGGAATTTTTTTCCGGGAACAATTGTTAAATTAAGTTAAAATCAGATGTAGACATGGCAACGCAGATAGATTGAGAGGATGCTTGCAGCTCAGAATGATAAAAATGAATGGTTCACATTTACACTGAAAAGAAAAGTCCCTGATGGAGGCTGTAAAACAAGATATTCACATTCTGCTTGCTTAAGTAAATATTGACATGGTTGCATTATTTTTGCCCTTTGCCTGCCCAGACATCCTCTTTCATGCTAAACAATCCAATATTGTCCAGTTTAAAATATTCACCCAAACAGATTGCTTCATAGGCCAAGACTCACATACACACGCACGTGCACACACAAACCCCTCAAATGTTGAACTCACATTTCCATTTTCCTTGAAAGGCCTGTGGGTGTAGTCAAGGATTCATTTGATTTAACTTTGTCTATCAAAATATAGAATTCAATAATAATACATGGGAGGCTAAAATACAGAGCAAGTGAACAAGAAAAAATAAAATGATAAAAGCATTTCTTTCTTTTTGCTTTAATACAGTAGCTGTAGGACAATAGAGTTCAAAGTTCAGGCTTGTCACATTTTGTCTCCATGGAGGGAGCAAAACAAAGATAAAAGTATCTTCCAATTACTGGGACTCTGCCTTGATGCTCAGTTGTGGGTGTAGTTCGGCCTTGACGCCTGATCTCAGATCAGATGTTTAAGACTACCCACAGCCACTCCTGCCACTTCAACATGGCCTCATTTCATCCTACCATGTTGCCACTGATTTTCTTCTCAAACTGTCTAAAATTCCTGGCAGGTCTGGCCATCGAGTAAAATTGACTTAAGCTAAAAAAACAAGTATCCAATAAAAATGGGTGTATCATAGTTAAAACCACAAACTGGGATTTAAAATTCATAGTCGTCCTCTGCCATATCGATGGCCCAGGCAAACTTCTCACGTTGTGTTTTGTTGTAGATCTTCTCCACAGGGATGCCCCACTTCTTACACCTAGAACACAGATGGGGTAATAGAATTAAATGAGGGGAAGGAAAGATGGTGTTTCCGGCACACAACACAATCCTTCTCTCCCTACAGACAATCTTTTCTAATTTTGAACTTACCAAGCCACAGAGATGCGAGGGTCCAGATAGTTGAGCTTGGAAGTGCCGAGGGCAATCTGCTTGTTCTCCTCACGATCAGTTGCCTGCACCTCCAGCTTCATGAGTTGCTCCTCTATCCTCTGAACGGCCTTCTTCTTGGTCTCCACACTCCTACAGAGGAGGCAGCAGCAGCACACAAGGTTAGACATGGTCTTCACAGGGTCACACAAAACCAGAACTATTCCTACTAAAATTTAAAAACTTACTTTTTGGACTTTTCATCTCTTCGTACTTTTGCATCTGCCTTGGCGCTTTTCAATTCTCTCTTGGCATCAGAGAGCTGGTCCCTTTTAGCATCAATCTAGGAAGAAGAATGTTCTTTTTCAGTCTCAATAAGTAAAAACACTGTTTATTGTACTGGGGTAAAAATATATAGCATGGCAGCTCCTAACATTTCACAGACCCTTAAATTATATTTGTTGTGTTTATGGTATCAACATGTTTTAGTGAGTGGATCACGAGTAGACTGCCACAACTACAGGTTTTAACATGCCCATGACACATGGGTGGACTGGCATCGCATTACACAGGCTATACATGGCCGGATTTACTGGTTTCAAAGAATCCTGCCATTTGAAAATTCACCATTTCAAAATCATTCATATTTATTCCACGTAAAACTCATTGTCAGTCAACTGTATTGCAGAGACACCGTAAGGTGAGATGCATGTATACAGACTTGTATATTGCTGCTACTGTTTACTGTACGGTAAACTATTTGTATATAACCTGTGATTTTTTATTTTGTGTATCTGCGTGCTGTTTTCTGTCCTTTGGTGTTATCTGCTGCTGAAATCTGAATTTCCTGAGGGAACCTTCCCAAAGGATTAATAAAGTTCCTATCTATCTATCTATCTATCTATCTATCTATCTATCTGTTGGCTTGCTAGCCACAGTTAGCTCATATTCTAAGTCCATTTAAGTTTGGTAGAGCTGTGCCCAAGGAGGAGAATGTAATATGCAGCGTGAATGGAGAGAGAAACAGCTGCACCCAGCTTCTTTTTTTAAGGGTAGAGTGTTTCATTAGTGAATCACTTTTGGACAAGGTGCTGGTGTTGCTGCTCAGAATTATTGTATTATTATTCTGGATTTTTCTTAGTGGTTGTAGTCGTGTATGTGTATTTTACCCAGAGTCACAGACATTTAAAATAACACATTTTAGAACTGTAATCACAAAACAGTCAATTTGAGCTATTTTTACTTATCAAACTGTCAGAATCTCATACCGACCCATGACTACTTGCGTCATCTGAAAATTTTAATTACGCAGGAAGGGGGGGTAAACTGTATAATTTGGTGTACAAGACACATTTTTTACCATTTGTGTTATCTTAATGTAGAGCTGCATCCTATACCCAGGTATAAAAGGTCATCTATTTCATTACAGTATTATACAAAGGCAATGGAGCTTGTAGAAGCAAGCAGCATGCTGGATACATAGCCAAGCAGATCAGTCCAGCAGTGCCACTTTTTGATACTTTTCTCTCTCATTAGACGAATGTAAATAAACCTTGTGGAGGGCTGCTTTGATTGAAAAGACTTCAATTAAAGTCAACAAGTGGCTCAACAAGGGGGGGTGGCTCGAGTCTCAACAAACTGGTGCCTGTAGTGGGTCAGTCCATACCTCACAACTGTCAGCACTACCATGAGCCGTGCTCAACTATGGCAACCAGCAGTGTGGTTATAATGGATCGTACTTGAAGGAGGTAGATTTGAGCATAGAACTAGTTTTCAAGCAAAAGGACAGTAAACTTTTTTCCCCTATAGGTGTCCCCAAAAAACAGACAGACTGTACTATATAGAGGGCGACTTACACTACAGATTATTTTTGTGTTTGAAGACACAATCACATCTAATACTTATGTCTGTTTTTCAATGCTTTCCTTAGAGCATCAACAGTGCAGTTTGTCCTGTATAGATGTATAAACATCTGATATAATACATGACAAATGTCTCCACAGGCTCTAACAGCCAATCAGGAAATGAACAGTTTATCATACAGGCATGTGATTGTCTGACGAAAGAGAAAATAAAGGAGGTTTAAGCATCTGAAGCAGGAAAGAGAGATCTGATCATACTGGAGATGCATCAGGAGTATGTTAATGCAAAGTGTGAACACTTGTGCTTAGTGCTGACCACTTGTGATCCCATCACCCTGGACACATGTTAATAGGTTTAGATGCTTCGATACATGTCAAGAGCAACATTTGAGGAAATTCAGTGATTTAAAAAAATTACAGGGTAAGTTAGCTTTTTTTTTTAATTTATAAATTGATGTCAATATTTTGTTATTTAAATGTTCAGCGATCCATCTGGTTATTTTAAAATGAAATAAGACGTTCATTATGTTAAAATGACTGTAAATGGTAATTTGATTCAAAGGAAATGTGCCCACATTTTTACATACAGTACGTTGCACTGTCAAGTTACGTTATCAGGAAATTCTTTCAGTGATGGAGATAAAAAAAACAGATGTTCAAATATACCTTTGAGCACTGTTAACACTACTCAAGGCTAAGTGGAAATCAAAAACAGACATAACTGATAATTCAACATCAATTTAAATTGAGAGACAAAAATAATTAGTTTAAAAATAGTGTTTCTGAGGAGTATTCAAAATCATCTGATTACCTTTGTCTGCAGGTTCTGCATGGACTTCTCAAAGGTCTTTGGTGGAGCCCTTTGATGGTTACACAGGATGGCCACAGCCCTGTTAGCCCTGTTGTAGGACAAGATTTTGGCTGGAATGTTCTCATCCACTAAAGAGAGAAAAGAAGATTATGATTAGTTTGTTTTTATTCTTCCCTCAACCGAATGCAAAATAAAAATAAAGAATTTAAAAGAACCCATTACTGATCACAAGCAGGATTTTTATGAATCTGCTCTGTGTGTCTTAATTTCAACCCAACATGTTATCTGCTGGATGATTTTAAAATGTATGTTTTAAACTATTTGACCGCAGATAGACACCAACCATTCGTGAGCTCCTTCAACTGTTGTTGCAGGGTGATTGAGGCATTGTAGGTACGGAAAACTTTGGCTGTCAGACCATCCATCAGCTCCTGAAGATGCTTGTTCAGAACTGAAGTCTGGGGAAGGAAGGGGGGAGTTACAGCTTAACCAAAGCAGCACTGTTGAGTCACTTCTTAAGATCTATGCAGAAGTGTAGCCCGAGTTTTTGTTGCTTTTTACAGGTCGTATTTGCTTACATTCAGACGATCAAACAGGTCATCATCAGGCTCCTTGTTCTCCATGAACAGCTGGAGATTTTTAAACACCTAGAGGAGACAGAAAACACATTCAGCTGTTGTTGTACATTTAAAATTAAGAAACAATCACATCCAGTGCTTGGGTGTCCTTACCCTTTTCTCCACAGGGACTTTGTTGTAGTAGCGGATGGAGTCTTTACCCAGAAAGTCAAACTCCACCACGTACTCTTGACCATCGTTTTCCGGATAGAGTTTGATGTGTTCAACTCTCAGAGAGCAGCAACCAACAGTGTCCGCAGTCTCTCCTTCTTCCTTCTCGTTACCCGCTCTCAAAGCCAACTAGAGCACACCAAGACAGCTGGATTAGAAATGGATTCTAGACACGACTCTCACTGTAGCAAATGAATGAACAACAGCTCAAGTAAAATCTGTTCTTGATATCAGATCATACCGCATTAAACTCCTTCAAACGCTACACACACGTAGGATCTATGTCCACAGTAGGCATGCATCTCACCTTGTCGATGAAGTACAGAGCCACAGCCCGCTGTCTGATCCGCATCTCCTTAGACTTCCAGTCCTCACGGTACTGGGTTCTGATACGGTCAACACATTTCTTCAATCTCCGGGCAGTTTCGTATTTCTGCCAATCCTTCTCTCCCTACAAAAAAAAAAAGGAGTGTTGAAGTCTCATTCTTGGATAAATGACCAAGTTAGCAAGAGCCATGATTTATGCAAAACTCTGAGTTAAAAACACAGCCTGTGGTCATTAAATGTGCAAAGGATAGAATATATAGATCAGACTGGGATCATATGTAGTCATACAAAGAATAAAAAATAAAGAAAGGAGACCTATCATAAACCATATCCAAGGCTTCTTAGTGCAGAACGCCCCTCCAACCTACCTTAATCCTAGAGCTGGGGTTAAGCATGATGTACTTAATGGAGCCTTGAATGTTCTCAGTCCATGACACCAGCCAAGTCACCTTGTTGTCATGACGAACCTCTTTCCACTTTGTGCCTGCAGGAGGCGCAGGATGCTTGGAGTCCCTATGGAGGAGCACATCCCTTAACACCAGTTCATTATCACCGGGGAAAGATGATCAAAAAGACGCTCACTCACTTGCTGCAGTTGACGATGATGTCTTGAGGCCTGATGCGACGTTTAAGCATTCCCATCTTAGGATGGTCTCCACGTCCACGAAACAGGCCCGGGGGCTCAATGCGAAAGTTAGCAATACGTTCCCTGTGGTTGTCCATGATGCAAAAGCCATACTCCTGGAGAATACGCTCATTCTCCTCCTTTGTTTTCTATAAATGGCAAGGAAGAAAAACTCATATCTCAATGCCAGTAATGTTGAGCTCAGTGGATTGAACAATCCCTGTTGGACCTCTAAAATGCCCCAAAGATTACTAGCAACAAATATTGCAAAAAATGTGTTTGACTGTGATGAACCATGGCTCAATCACAACTGTAAATGATTAACTCAGTAGCATCAGTAAATCAAACTATAACTTACTCAACACCTCAACGTGTGGAGGCAAAGAATGACAGACAGAAAAGTCCCTGGCAGACTTTGTTTGTTTGAACATTATCAATAATATGTGAAGGACATATTTTAAGAAAAGCCAAAACAGGTGACATTGTGTTTTTGTATCCTGGTTGATTTTAGGCCACACATTACAGAGCTTTTATCTTATATTTAATTACAATCCATTTATATAAGCTGACCAGTTTATCCTCCTTTGTCTTGGCCTTCCTGGCTTCAGATTGGGCTTTGAAGTAGTCACTCATCTCGGTGAAGTCACACTTCTTAAGGTCTGTTAATTTAGCCTTCTCTTCAGGCGTCATTTCCTGCAAATCAAAACAGAGAACCCAGCTGAAGTCTTTCAACAAGACTGAAAATTTGACATTTTTAACTGAAATTGTTTTTGTTTTTTTGCTACCTTTTTCCAATCTTTAAAGAAGTTTTTGCGGAAGATGTCTTTTGATGTGTATTCATGCTCCAACATTTTGGCAAAGAATGTTGCGACCTCCTCCGCTCCTGGACTGAGCCTCATGTGCTTACCTAAAAGAGCAAGAAAAGCAAGTGTTTTGTGTTCTGTGGCATGCAAACTCATCATTGTCCATTTAAGTTCCCAATAGTTGTATTGCCAAATTCTCCAGTGAGAACCATCCGGGGTTTACAGTAGATTTTTTTTGGCTGCTAGTTGGCCGGTAACATTCTAGAATTCTGGCTATATAGAACAACAATCAGACATACGCTCTGAAGAGCCATATATACCTAATAGCCTATGTTTACCAGCAATCAAACAGTAAAATCTAACGCTATAACCCAACAAGTCAAGTTCATTATCATTCTAATTATTAATGTGATCACGCACTGAGACAGCATGTCATTGAGATGGGGAGGGGAAGAAAGACCCCGTTATTATGCCGTCAGACATGCTATGGATTCACCGTTTTCTTTGTGCCTATGTCCATCTGTAAATCTGTGGCATTTGGGTGAAAGTAAAAATAATCAGGTACTTCACTGCAAAGTGAACATATGTTGGTATGTGAAAGTGTTGACACTGAATATAAAGGACAATCCCATTTTCTCACATGTATTTCATAGGGAGAAACCCATCTTATATTCAGACCCCAGGAAGACAAGCAACCACTTTGTGGAAGCTAAAGGGGATCCTAATAAAGAATAAAGACCCGTGTTTATTTGAATTTGGCATTTTTTCCCACTGGACATTTCGGCTGCTGATATTCTTATCTACCAACAACTACACACAAAACCTGCAAAATCCAGCCAATACAGGCCAAAGCAAACTCTGGTACCATCTTACCATCGTAGTAAAATTTGACATTGCTAGGAAGAGGATCATAAGGTGGCGCAAACACGGGCCCTTTGTGTTCCAGGAACTTCCATTTGACGCCATCTGTGTATCTCTCTTCTTCCCACCTGGAATCAACCAAAGAGGAGTTTTGATATTCCAAAGAAAGATCTGTTTCTCTGTCCAACAATAGCAAACTACATGTACAGTAAAAAGATGGCTGACATTAAAAACTCACCATTTCCACTTCTCCTCAGGCTCTTTCTTTGCTTTCTTTTTTCCATCTGCGACTTGTCCTTTTTTGTTTTTTGACTTTTTGGACTTTATGTCCTAAATAAGGAGGAAGAAAAGCAATTGAGTTTTTAATTTGAAAGTTTGTGGAATAAACAAATCGGTGTGAACACAAAAGGCTTTGTAACTACTGTTTACAAAATTCATGAATTGCTTTCTGAATCAGTGCTTTAGGAAACAGAGGAAAGCTGCCCCTCTGCATTTGTAACTGACAATGCATATCTGACTTCTGCTTTTAGACTCTGCTTACTTCTTCTGGTTTTCTTTTCTTTGCCTTCTTGTCATTTTCAGTCTTGATTTTCTTCGGCTTGAATTCAGCGCTGGGGGGAAAAAAACATGGTTCAGTCCCATGGAGTTCTCTTATTAATAGCTTTATAGCCCAGATGTATTGGTACAGGTGTCTAATTGTATAGGCCACATACTCATTATCATCATCCCGTTCTCTTTTTAGAGATTTCTCGAGTTTAGGAGAGTGGTAAAAGTCCTCTTCAGGCTCAGACTTCACATGTAGAGGGCTGCACGAGACAAAAAAAACAAAAAAAAAAAGTTACATACAGAATGAATCTCAGTGATCTAATACAGCATTGAAGTGTAATGTAGAGCCCCAATATACCTGGCAAATCCGTTTTCCTTTTCCTTTTTGATTTTACCATCAAGGGACTTCATCTAAAAGTAACAAAAACGTTCAAAAAATTAACACAACTGATAATCAGCTCTATGCAGACAGTGAATCACTTCCTTCAAAATGTTGTTGTTCATTATAGAGAGCATCATTTGTGTTTTGCAGCAATTAACATTTTTATTTTTTGCGATGCATCATAATTGTGTGGTTCTAAGCAGTAGAAGCCATAACATTAAAATGACTACCATTGGGTATGAAAACTTATACATCTCTAGGAATATAGAATACTTACATCCTTTCAAAGTTTACCAAATCTCAGTTTAGTCAACACATAACTTTTCAAGCTGCCACGTAAATTACATGATTTGATGTGATGATCACTGCTTTTTCATTTTTAGACAAGTTCACATCCACATTCATGTGCAGGAGTTTTACATTTTGCTCCTGATAAAAAATGCCAAGTTGACAAGCACATATTTGACAGTAAAATACAGCAGAATAAGTCAGACTCCCCCGCCCTAATATCACAACCACACGTTTTTTTTCATAAATTACAGGAATCTTAATTCACCTTCTCTTCCTTCCTCTTCTCCTTGTGCTTGTCCTTGTATTTGTCTGTGCTGCCATCTTTGTGCTTCACCTTTTCCTTCTCTTTGTCTCTGTGTTTTTTTTCTAAGGAATCCTTGTGATCACTGGAATTTTAAACATACAAAGGGCAATTATTTGGATGGTTCAAACTGTGACTTTAAAAAGTGATAATGTTGAATATCTGTCCACTTGAAGCATTATCAGTGCTGAGGCACACAGTCCATACCTGTTGCCATGCTTCGATTTCTCTCGTTCCTTATCCTTTTTGTGGTCCTTGTGTTTGTGCTCCTTGTCTTTGTACTTGTCCTTATGCTTGTGAGAGTCTGAGAAGAAAACAATATCACCTACTCCTCTGTGATAACACATCCAAACAACTCCACAATGAACTACCAAAGGTAGGATTGTGACAATGTTTACTTGTACAAGTATTACCAACGAGATTCTGTAGTGTATTCATCTTAACTGCATGGTAATGTAGAGTTGCACAAAAAACAATAATCCTAAAAACTGACAATGAAGAACGCCACCTACTCAAGCAAAAACAATTTTAATTACTACAATAAAAGTGTGAACATGTGTGAAAATCTGAACATCATACTGTGTAGACGGGAAATCTATTGCAAAGTAGCATAGCACCTTCTGCTGCGGGTATGAGCGTCATTGTTTATGAGTGAGGCAAGTTGAAACAGGTCCTGAACAAAGTAGACTTTCATCATCTTTACAAAAGCCAGTTCTCAAAATTGAATAGAAGTCATCCCATAACTTTTCATTCAGATACACTACATCCAAACATTGGTTGTACATGCCTCAAGTTTTTAGACCTGATCACAAACACAACTGACCGCTGCTGATTTACTAACAAGTCCCAAAACCTAATTATAAATATTCCTCTAGTATGCTAGTATAGTACAATCAAGCAACATGTTTATCCTGGCTGAATAAGTCTGATCCATGGGCAAAATGGCTACATGAGCAGACTGGGTTTTATTTTGTGTTCTGTTCAACACTATGATATGAATCCTCTTTAAAACGCCACATTTTAAAACTAGAGTTGTTTAGTTGCATAGCATAATTCAAGCAAACACATTGTCTTGTGTTTCAATAAAAAAAGCCCTCCATCAGTTGATTGAGGAGAAACTAGAGAGCATGTCTTAAAGACTCTCAGCTGACATGTGGAAAGATGTTCCAATACCAAATACATGATTTCTAAACGAGTAAAAAGCTGTTTAAAAATAATCAAACAAAGGACTTGAAGCACTTTGTTACTCTTACTGATCTTGTTTCCTCTTGTCTAGATCTTTGCTTGTGTTGTCCTCGTATGTACGTCGCTTTGGATAAAAGCGTCTGCTAAATGACATTGTAATATTGTAAAAGCACAAAAAGGACCAAATAGTCCAAAAATACAGTATGTATGGCTGCTACATGATCTAATACTGTCAGAGCCATTTGTCCAGATCCAAACAGAAGAGCCAAATCTAATGTCAAAGACAGGTTAGTGTTTATATTAAATTTCAACAAAAGTTGAAGTAAACTGACTAATAAAATCTTATTTTCTGTGACGGTTTGGAGAAATTGTGTTGTGGGTAATTTGGTTGTTTTGTATTCTTGAGATTCTGAATATTGAAAACTAAAAAAAGATAATAGTATTTTAAAACACATTTACATGTTTTCCTTTTTTTTAATGTGGGATATTTACAGACACGAACTTAATTTGACTTAAAGCGATGATACATTTTATTCAAGTTATTGGCATGTGTCTATCATGAAGTGTGAATCTAACTTATTACAGTCCACTTTCTCCAGGCGATAGGGAAAGTGAAGTCTCTGTACCGGTAATAACAAAATACCTTTAGCAATGAAAGGCGTTTTCAAGAGCGCTTATCAAAGGTTAGACTCTTCGTGGTCACCACATGGTATCTATACGGCGCACTATGCTGTAGCATGTCTCCTCTCCTCACAGCCATCTGTACTCCACAGTCTGGGCTCAGCTCGCAGCGCCGTCAGGCCGCTACACCGAAAAAGAAAATGGCGCAGAGACTAAGTCCTCAACCCCCAAACCCTTACTTTCAGGTGGGAAATGCGGCATGAAGAGCTCACCAAAAACACTTTCTAATATGGTAAACTGATAAAACACCTCAAGGTGTGTGCCTTAAACCATTCGGGTTATGAATAGAACTTGTGGAAAAGCTTTTATAAGGGCTCCCTTTTGAACAATAGGAGCCTGTGAGTGAGACAGAGGACTTAGTCTCTGGACGCCATTTCTGTCCTCTACTGAAACTAACGCAACGTTACATTTGTACAGTAAATGTGTGTCAGAGACTCATCAAACCTCTCCTGTTTACAGCTCAATGTCAAAACTTACCATTAAAACGAGAGCCACAGTCAACCTGAGGATTAAAAAGAGATAAATGTTAAATATGATAGTTGCTAACTAGCCGGCTAACTAACTTTGAACTTGCTGAATGGTACAGTTAGCTTAGCTAGCTTGTGTTATAGGTGCTGAAGCCGACGCTGCTAATGCTAACACAGGCTACAGCTGACACCGACTCCAAATGTAGCGTTACGTGGCTTTTAATGGCGCTTATGCTTGGCCAAACAAGTCTGAAAGCGACCCTGACTCTACCCTTTCGACATATTACAAATCAGACCCTGACTGGACGTGTCATCGCTCTGATAACAACAGAATGAGTTACTAGGCTAACGCGCGCTAGCTAAGTTACCCTGACACAACCAAGCAAATAAAACCAGGACAGGATCATGTTGAGTCTATTGAACACAAGTAATGTCATTACCTGGTCCTCACTGTGGGAAAGGTCTCCACTCATTTCCAACGGGGTGTTTAATTAAAAATCAAAGATGAGCAACGTGAGGGGTTACCACACACCGGCCAGGAGATGAGACCAGAATGAAGAAAAGACACAGTTGTGTAAGAGAAAGAAGTCCCAGTTCAACTTAAATGCGCATGCGCTTCAATTTAAATGGTAGAGGCAGCGTTGCTCCTCCTCCTCCCAAAACGTGTTGCTCCCATAGACTGTCCCAATAGTATGCGTCCCAAAGCCGGAGGGTATCAGGACTGCAATTCTGGGAGCACATCTCTTGGACCCTCGTGTTGTTGCGACAGTGATGGAAATGGTCAGGCTTTTAGTTAGACACATTAAAAGTAGTGGTGGGCGTATCGATTCGGTGCGTATCAATTACTAATTAATAAAAAATCGATACTAATTAATGAATGCGAAATAAAAGCGCATGTGTCACTTCTGATTCTTTAAGGGTAACTTGCTCCAAAGTTTTGTACGGACAAATTCAAAGACATCATGATCACAGTGTCATTTTAACAGTAGTCATGGTGAAGAGGCTGCTTTAAGCCTTCCACTCAGATAATTGAAATAGATGGTGTTGATTATATTTATTATTTATGTGTTTTTCTACATTTATTTCATTGTTGAAAAAAGGCCAGCAAAGGATTTGCATATTAAAGTTTTTAAATTAACAGTATTTGTCATGGGACTTGTCTTTCAAGGGTTGCATTTTGTTTAAAAAAAAAATCACTGAAAGTCTCGGTATCGGGTATCGAATAAATTGCCAAAAAAGTAATCGGTATCATATCGAATCATACAAGTTTGGTATCGCCCAGCACTAATTAAAAGTAATTTCAGACACTCAAAGTGCAGTTTGATACTGTATAGCTTTACCATAATGATGGTCACACAGAGTTGTGAATGGGCGACACATAATTTAAAAACTTACTGGAGACACAAATGGGGGGTCGTGAGATGTCATCCACAATGTTTTGGTTTTTTTTTAAGTTATCTAAAAAAAGTACATTTAATATCAACAAAAATAGTAGCTAAATTTAAAAAAAAAAAAAAAAAAAAAATGAAAATAGAAAGTGTAATGAGTTTTCTGCCTTTCTTTTTTCCCAGATGACTCCTAAGTTTAGGGTTATTGAACAGTGAATTATGAAAAGCATCAGTAGCAGTGGGTTAATTCATAACGGCATAGGAAACAGACACATACTCATATAGGTAGGGGTAGGGTCATTTTCTGCAGACCAGCTAAACGAAGCCACATTAAATCACTTTGAGGGACAGTGGGGGTCGTGAGTCTTAGGCAACAATATTTTGATGGTCGCGGACTGAAAAGTTTGGGAACCCCTGCTCTGAATTATGTGTCTCTGAAGCTGGTCAGTACAACACTTGAGCTTTATGGTAAGTGACTGACGGTAATAGCATTAATAAAGACAAATACACTTTATTTACTGCTTTCATTCTTAATTTTGTAAAGGCAGAGAAGATTTACAACAATATAAAGACAATGATGTCACATTAGCTGACACAACACAGGCTGCCATCAAAGTCTTTGAATTGGTTGCTAATACTGATTTTAGCATAAAAAAAACAAATAAATTATGTATTTTTCATAAGCTATTTCAATTTAGTAGTTGTAGCAGAATTTTTAACAATATCATGTCATGTTCACTCTTATGTACCATCTAGTTCATTATCCCAAACAATATCTACATAGAAATGCATTCATTTCTTCAGATATTGAGGAAAAAATCTAAGTGAGGGCTGATGAACTGAACAAATGTGAATGAATTAAGATTACGACTCTTTTCCACAAGAGGGCAGTATCTTAGATAGATAGTACTGTAGAATTCACCTGATCTTACAGAAGAACCTCGGCTACTCCATTTAGTTCAGAATGTTTGATTTTAAATGTAATATGACAGATCAAAACTATTCCACAAGGTTGTTTCAAACCTGATGACAGGTGGTCACGTGTTCTTGTGGAGTTTCTCTAAAGATTAAAACCAAATCAATGAACCTCTAAGTCACAATTGTTTTTATCTTTTTTATACCTTCAATTATGTCAAACATTCTTTGCTGATTTCCTGGTGTATTTCATTTACATTTTATGGTTGAAATATTAATACACCTACTAGTATGCACCTGTAAAATCTGCATTGCTCATATTTTAAGTAGGACATACAATATACTTTCATTACACAGTATTACATCAGATAACCAAAATAATAAAAACAAAATTTTTCATATTATATCTGACAACCAAGAATTATGAAACACCACACAAAATGTCAGCAGGCACTCTAAAATACTTTAATTACCCATTTAATAGGAAAAGACACATATGAATAAAGCAATTCAGATTACCAACATGTTCCAATTTACTTCATAATTATTGGAATAAATAATCAGGGTAACATCACAAAGACATTCAATAGATTTTACTTCTCACTGTTCTTCTACTTACACAATCATACAAGTACATTCCTTTAAAGTCAATTGTCTGGAGCACGATTTTGTTTTGCTCGTCAACAATATTGTTTTCCCTCTTATGCTGAAAGCATCCATGTCAGTTCCTGCTGTTTGGATGCAATAACCAACATAAAATGTAACTGATTAAGCAGGGATGCAAGGTTATTTGGACACTGTTATGGGAACATTGTGTCCTCTTGCTCACACGCGCTTAAGACTCCTGGTGGTTTGACTTTGAAAGTGGTTTGGCTGGGTTCTGGTATAAAAACATGTAGGAGTCACAAAGCAGTCTGCGCACCAGTTCAGGTGCCTGTGTGGGGTTTGCTCGAGCTAGCTCCTCTTCTGGCTGGGACAGGAAGTCACCAAGCTCCGGACAGGCCTGGATCTCCGGAATATTATAACCATGGTGATCATCACCTGCACGGAAGCACAGATTAGACATCAGCTTGAGGAAAGATAAAGACTAGCCACAGACATCACAATGTCACTTTATCTATTACTATTGAGGCCGCCTTATCAGAAAAGGCAGTCATGAGGAAAAACTTGTTACGAAAGCAAAACAGGTTTGACTTTGCATACAGCTTAAAGTAAAATTCTTATTCATTAGTCCTACAATGCCATTTGTTAAATTCAATTACAGTCAAGAGACAACCCGTAACATCAAATTATATTTAAAAAAATGAGTTGGAATCAACCTTACCGCATCTGTCTGCCATACTGTCAAAGAAAAGCCAGGATTGAGGATCAGGGCCGTACTTGACAAAGGACACATAGTGACTGGTTTGTATGCAGAGCACAGCAAACAGCTGCATCATGTGTCTGGGCACTGAAGTATCAGCTGCTACATCTGATGGCACTGTCAGGGCTTTAGGAGAGTGATGCTGCCGCAAGCGATGGGTGTGCACCTTCAAGAAATATATAAAGTAGATGGATGATGTAATAAGTTTAGAAAATGTGATACTTCATCTGAAAACGGCCATCTGGCTTACCTGTGTGTTGCAGGTAGGACAGTACTGTTTGATTCTCCCTGGCTGCAGTTTGCGATCTGGTAGACACTGAAGACACTCATACTCTGCCAAATGCCCACAGATGAAGCACTCCCTTGGAGCTACCAGGAAAAGTAGAAACATAAAATCATCTTTGAGTTCTTCAAAAACAATATTCAGAAGTTTTCTATTTGAGCCCTTTATATCTCAAAATGTTGTTGACAATGTCTTTTTCTCACAGTTGAAGAGAAGATCTGTGATGTCCAGCTCAGTGGAGGGGATGATATGTGAAAACATCTTGTACTTGTTTCCAAATCTTGGCATCTGAACCATTAGACAGGATGGTATCTGGGGATCAATTAGAGAAGCAAAATTGCATTTATAGGACTAGAGGAGGAAAACTCAATTTACCAACAAGAGCTTGTTTTGCTGGTAGGAGGAGTAGACACTCACCTCTTCAAACTTGAGGTCACCTGACATGCAGGATGTATCGAGAAGCTGTTGAACGGTGGGCAGCTGTCCCATCTGATCTTTTTCCAGAAAGATCTGGAATGTGTAAGCACCCTGAGATGTTTCACATCTTGATCTAAAAAGAAGCTGAATTTCAGGATTCATCTTTGCGAAGTCAAAACAGAATGAAGATTTAATGCAAAGCAGCTCAGGGTCTTACTTGAGCTTGAGTAGAGGCTCCATGCAAAGCACCTTCTGAAAGAGGACTGTGATAAACTCCTCTGGGTCTACAGTAAAGTAAATAAATAAAAACATAGAATACTGAAATGGTAAGCTTAAGTTTAGTGCATCACCAAAGACTTTTTACTTACATACATTTCCAACATTGAATATAACAAATATGAGTTTTTACCTTTTTCATCTTTTTGAAAGGTGTCACAGCCAAGCTGTGTGCGGAAATTCATCACACTCTCTGCAGGCACAAACCCTTGTCTGCAATAAATACACAAGGTATTAGTGAGCAAAAACAGACTTCAACTCTGAAGTCACAGCATACACCAAAACAATTGTGAATAGAAAAAAGTTCCTAGGCAGCAAGAATGTGCACTTGTTGTTTATCAATGTGTTTATAAAGTACCCATATCATTGAATCGAGCAGTACTTGTTCATCAATTGTAATTATGTAAAATGCCGTGGCTTGGAAGTGTTGCAGAATAAGTAATAACAGAAACTGTCTTGAATACATGGTTTTGTTTACCTGCGTAGACAGTTGACTATTTTCCTAAGAGTGCAGGTTATGGGTTGCTCTGTGTCAGCAGGTTTTTGGCAGATATTATCCAGGGTCAGGGCTGAGCTGAACAAACTGGAGACAGAAAAGCACATTGTTTAATAAAACACTTATCTGACTGGAGTTCACTGTGCTCTGTAAGTTGTACATGATCTCCTTTGAATGAAATTACTACAGATAACAAAGGAATAAATAAACCTGAGCTGAGAATGCAGCACACTACTTGAGAATGCAATACCTAAGGGCTGGTGGACAGGTTTTACCTGAAGAGTGAAGCATCAAGGTAACATGAGTTAATGTGTCCCTGAATCCCTTTCATTTTTCCCACCAACAAAGACAAGGCTCCTGATTCAGGGATAGGTGGGGCATCCTCCTCTGAGTCCTCAAAAAGAGGAACTGAAAACAAAAAGCAAACCCAGTCAACATGTGTTTTCTTTAAACTGCTTTTTGGCACAGATCTTATTTTCAGGAGAAAAAAAAAATTGGACTTATGTAGTTTCCTGCACCAGCCCCTCACAAGGCTCAAAACACAGTCATAACTGTGAGCTGTTTAAGATGTCAGTCTTTACTATCTCCTGCTGATAGCATAATTGTACCAAGGGGAAGTTAATGAAGTCAGTATGAAAGCATATGATTATAACACACTGCCAAGTTCCTCAAACCTGATTACGTGAGGTTGTGTAAGAATCCAAGCACAAGGATTTATGTAATAACATAACACTGGCACCCTGATCAGCCCTCTGATTTTGTGCAAGATAAGACTCAGTCAACCACAGATCAGGGTGGATATTACTGAAGAATATCAACCTATGCCAAATCCTTCATTTTATTTTAGCAACAATATGTAACATTGGTTAATATATCAGCCATATTAAATGCTTTAACATGTAAAATTGAACTACAGGTGTATGCATGTTTCACATAAACAAGAGAAGTATCTAACCTGGAGGTGTGTTGGTTGGTTTTACAGTTTCTGCTGCTGTAGAGGGGTGGACAAACCTGCTGTCAGGACTGCACTTGGTGATGGGAACAAACAAGGCTCGGTTACCTCTGCAGGTGAAATATCTCTGGCTTCCATACTTGCCATCAGAGCAACCGTTTACCTCATAGTCCTAAAGAAATGGAAAAAAAAAAACTATTTGTTATGATGAGTCTTAAATCCCTGAAATGAAAGGAAATTTTAATTATGACGCATTTTAGTCACCCACCAATTCAATCCCAGCCCATTCGTCCAGCTTCCCTACAGGGACCCCCAACCAGTGGACGACCCCATACACAGTGACCCCTGTGTTGGACATCACCTCCACCATGGATCCAACCTCCAAAAGCAGAGGCAGTGGGCTTGAACTGTGGCTCTGAGAGACGCTCCGCTCTGTATGGTTCTCTTTCCCTTGTCTTACTTGTGACCCCATGTTCGGCATAGAATTGATGCGCGTCACTGCTCTTCTGTTTAGTCCTAAGGAGAGGTAAGGAGGGTGTTTGGGGTTGGAGAGGTTGATAGTAAGTCATATGACATTTTTTTCGTTCATCACATACTGTGTCATCAGATTGACCTTTGTCAACTGCACATGTCTAAATATGAGGCACGTAGACACCTGAGGGTTCACAGTGTGCTAAATGCCAGACCATTTGACAAATCTACCTGCTTGCATTCCAGTGTTACAGGACCAGTTTTTCCAGCTGTGTCCTGGGACACTATTTTCTCTGTAGTCGCATGATTTTTCTAAATACTTTGTAAAGCACATTACATCACTGAATGTATTGAGGGTAACAATGTATTTTGGGGCATCTTTTTGTTTCAAAACATTGAATCAAATCAAGTGATTTTGGCATGGGAAGTAGAGAGAATCATCCACTGATTAGAGGATCAGTATTTCCCAGCCTCTCAGGTGTGCATGCTAAAGGGTCTTTGGACAAGACACTTAACAACATTTATTAAAGGCTGGGTAAATGTTGGCATGAAGTATAAAGTCCAAGTGGTCAGAAGACTAAAGAATTTTAGTAAATATAGTGCATTTACCATTTTAGAAACCCAGGGAAGTCACTTCCAAGTAATTTGTGCAATAGTGCCACATATCGACTCTGACCAGTTTACTTACCCCCACATTGGCCATCCTTCCATTGCAGCCCTAGGGGAAGAGAGCAGGATGGGACAACCTGGACAATATCTGCAGCACTGAACAGGGGCAGAGGAGCAGGTTTTTTTGTTGGCATTTTGTGATCATTTTCCTGTAAGAAACACAAAGACAACACACATATCACATGTATTTTCACACTACACAACACAAATTAACAATTGTGCCTATGAACCCAGTACACAGAGGACACCACGAGTCACATATCTCTCTGGCAACTGACAACTCTGTTCACTGAGTGTTAGAGATGATTAGTTAGCTGTTGATGCAGTTTTCTTTATGTTTCTTTATCTGTCACAATTAGCTTTAGAGAAAACTTTCATAATAATTTTAAGTCTGCAAGAAACAAATCAAAGAACTTCACCCACCACAAACTCCACCTCAAAGCCAAGCATGTGCAGGTCATCTTTGTTCTCCTTCCTTCCAATCAGCATCAGGTTCTTCACCAGGCCAGGCATGTGTCCCTTCTTGTGTCTCACCACCACCAGGTCATCCTGAGATAATTCACAGATGGCTGAAAAAAGCTGTGGGTTGCACAGCAGCTCCAAGCGTTTGCCCATGGAGGAAACGAAGAGCAGTAGCTGAGCCTGGTGGCGGGTCAGGGAGTATGTGTCCTCCCTCCTCACCATGCCTCCGCTCTTGGGGCTCCCTGCGTTGCTCCCCCCGCCGTACAGCAGCCCCATCAGCTCTCCTTGCTGCGTCTCTGCCTCCACACGGCCGATGCATCCTCGACAGAAGCCCTTCCTCGACTTTCCGCGTAACACAATGAAAAACTTCTCCTTTACTTTACTGTTCGGCTCCATTATAACCCTTTACCTTCCCAGAATAAATTATTGAAGCAGAGTTGGAGAGTTGGAGTCAACCTGTGTAATACAACAACAGTGGACTTCGTTAAAAGGATAACCCCTTGTGAGTTTTAGTACGGGGACAATAGAAAACTCACGTATTTCAAATCAAAATCACAATTTTTATATTTAACAGTAATTACTCCTTTAAAGAAAACATCGCTACCAAGAAAGCATGACAAAAATAGTAGACTATTGTGCGTGAAATTCGGAGTTAGCTATAGTCTACTTGCGTGTTACACATTGCCAGACTTTCCCGCAACATCCACCTTGAAAAACAGTTTCTAGGATAATTTTGCGACAAACAAAACGAGCGTCTTTTTACGATACTGTTTCACATTTTTATCATTAGTATTTATCAGAGAATCGGTTTATTAAGTTATTGGTATGTCTCACTTACTGCGTTATTTTGTCAGCCGCTGTTACTCCGCGACATCTTACTTCTCAGTTGCTGTATGAATGAGTTCCTCGTCAGAGCAGGTTCACTCCTGTGGTGTCTGTTCTTCCCTCTTGGTTTGAACTAAGTGGGTGGGATAACTTGCAGGCATTTAAATACTGACCTGTATGTGACTGTCAACGCCCTCATGACAGCTACACAATCCTTTGCCTTGAAACTCCCATGTTGACTACATTACCACAACACACTGTGTAGCATATGATTGAAAAACAGAGCACATACAGTATGTCCTATTGAAACATGTTTTCACTGCTGTTGCTGCTAGCACCAGCTTCCCATTAGACTAGTTAACTCTGTCAACATTCTAAAAGAATGTGCAACAAGTGGTCCTTGAGTGTCAACATACAATCTTGATTTAATTCATTCAACAAAATTCAACATTTTGTTAGAGATTACTTGTTGGGGAAATGATCTCCTGACATATTCTCATATCAATCTCATGACCTGTGACACTCGGCGTATTATCCTCAATCTAAGCTGCACTGTCATTACACTTGACATCAAGATAAGCCAAAGAATGTCTCAGAATAGTGAGGCTCCATTGTCATTTTTAAAACCACAGGGAGGTTCACTGCCTCGATGATAAATCATCAGTGCAATATTATTCATTAGAATCTGCAGGCAAACTCTGTCAAAACATACAGAGCATACATGCCTAGAGTCCCAGGTTTTGAGTGACATGTTTGTCTGCTCAACACGTGACATGTCCAACCATGTGATGTATTTTGGTAAGAATGTGTGTTGGTATCTTGACAGCACATCGGTTTTATGTAACAGCCCTCATTTTCTTCAGCAAAGTGAGCATGTGTCCTCAACCAGCATGAACACTGTGCTGCTTCTTTGTTAAAACTCCATGTCAAAATGTCAGATCAGATGTCAGGTATGAAGAGATAACTCCTCAGTTTTTAGGACAATTCATATGCCTAGACAATTCGTCTTGCCTCCTTTTTCACTGAGCATCTGTCAGAGGTCTGCTCTCTGTGTGCAGGTGATTAGTAACAGAGTATCACAACAGCAGCTAAACCTATCTACCCATCTACCATTTGCTGATGTGCCCTTTAAAATTTAAGTGAAACAAGTGAAGAAAACTATACTTCAGATAACTGAGGTAGTGTTATAGCCCAGATGATATCTTTCTTCCTCAGGATGCCTTGGACCACAACATTCATACAACATTGCCTTCCCTCATTGAGATTTTATAGTCCTTTTCATTTAAAAATCACACACACTAGTCTCTCCTGGAAACACAGGCATGACGAGGAGGATTTATACAGCAAGAAATGACGAATATTGGAAAATGACTAATGTGATACCAAAGGCCAATAACTCAATACTCTCTTATACTTACAAGTATAAAAAAGTACCCTCTTTGGCATAAACTGGGGATGAAGTGTTTCCATGGAGAGGCTGTCATTTTTCTCTCTATGGAAGGACAGTGCTGTGCTCAGTACCTGAAATGCACCAAAACAACCAATTTGTTATACAGAAAAATAAGAAAGCATCTTTCACGGAATAATAATCCAAAACTTTAACAATCTGAAGTGACCAAACTTAGGTAATCAAACTCAAACTCTGTTGTCTGCCTTATGCCATGTAGATCTCACATTTACTCCATGCCAGCACCACTGTTATGGTAATATGAGATGATGAAAGCCCGTTTCCTTGCTTGACTAAGTCATTTTAAAACACCTATAACAAGCAATGAGCCATGTTTTACAACAACACTTGACTGATCTATTAGGTGATGTTTATTAATGCACCTGGTTAGTTAATGCCTGCCCTCAAGTTTTGTTTGGCCATGGAGAGTCGAGGATGGCAATGCTAAGAGTGACCCTAGACCGTGTTGTGACTCAGCTCCTGATTGACTTGCTCAAAGAACTGCAATTTCATAATGACAAGAGATAAGATAAAAGAATGTCAGTGAACCCAGTAGCACATACCAAACATATCTAGTGTTTACGTCAGACTGTCTGCAGTAAAGGCATCACCATGCAAGTCACACCATAAGGTTATATGATCACATGACTGCTACATGCATCCAGCTGTATCTTTAGGAAGTGAGATATAAAAGTGACAAACAGGTGTGGAGGTTTGTGAGTATTGATTTGTTCGGTAAAATACTCAAGGTCGTCCCTTGTTTTATTAAGACTAAAGAGGAAACAGGACATTCATTGAAATATCAGATCTTATCATTACCCTGTTTGGTAATATGAGGAAATTAGTAAGTTTTGAAAGAAGATTCAATATTTTTCTGTGTTTGTCTTTCTGTCGCCTGCTTCTTTGTATTTTTGACCATTTGACCTTCTGTTGGTATGATCGTTCATCTTTCCATCTGTTGTTTTGTTTATTTGTCTTTCCATCTATCGTTCTGTTTCTATATGTTTGTATGTCATTCTGTTTGTTTTGATTTTCCACCCCTCTTTTTATGTTTGTTTATTAGTTTGTTGGTGGGGTTGTCCATACCTTTTGCTTGTTTGTTTATTTGTCTGTCTGTCCATCTGTTTGTCAGTTCATCTCTTTGTCCGTCCATCTGTATTTATCCTTAATTATTTATTTGTCTGTGTTTTTGTTTGTTTGTTTAATTATTTGTTTGTCTGTTCGTCTGTCTCCTTTTTGTCGGTCTGTCCCTTTCTGTGTTTATTTGCTTGGCTGTTAGTCCCTCCCACTTTTTTTTTCTGTCCTTCTGTTTGTCTGTCCATGTGTCTTCCTGTCCATCTCTTTGTTTGTTTATCTATCAATCTGTTTGTTTATTTGTTTGTCACTCCGTTTCTGTCCCTCTCTCTGCCTGTTTTTCTGTCAAACACGGTTTGTTTTTCCATCTGATTGTTTGTTTATGTGTCTGTCTGTCCTTTGTTACAATTGTTTGGTTTCCTTTCTGTCTGTCTGTTTGTTCTATGATTCTTTTGTTTGTTTGACTGTACATCTGCCTGTTTATTTACTGTCTTGATTTGTTGTCTTTCCTGTTTTCATGATCTTCTTGTAGATTTGTTTTCCTGTTGACATCTCTTGAGCTGTCTTACATGGTAATATCTGAATGCTGCTTTTGAACGTCTGGATTTGCATTTATTTATGTGGATAGGTACTGAAAAGTAATTGCTTCCCAGTAATACAATGTTCTTTGTATGAAATAATCATTTTATTAATGTGATAATTTTGTCAATTGGGATGACCCAGCAAAACTTTGCAACTGAACGTTAACTACTGCTGCAGTTTTGATTCAAGCCTAACATCCATCTCCACTGATGTGGACTAATTCAATAAACAGACACTCCCTATTATAAAAGTGTGTCCTAAGCTGAACATACTGTACATTTCAAACACAGCAGGTGCAATTACTGCCCATCCTGTGAGATCTCACAGGAGATCAAACTCAGAAGTCAAACTCAGAAGTCTCAAGTCATTTTGACATGTTACCATCAACAACAGATTTGACAAATACATTAAGACAAGCTGCAGTCATCATTGTTTATTTCCATGTATAAAAAAGTTTTAAACCAAGAATATAAAGGTACATTCATGTTGATACGTTATGTCCGTAAGAGGGCACATTTGCATAGGCTGCATCTTTTCCTTATCTAAGGTATAAAGTCACACACACACAAAAACAATAGAACATAGTGTTTTTTATTTCATGAGATGAACATCTTCATTATAAATACAGTACGAGTTTAAATGTAGCTGCCTACTACCTGGGTAAGAGTGTTCAAGTGTTGTAATGGGTTACATCGAGATTGGATAAATCTGCACAAGCCCATAATATGTGTAGGAAATGTTTCATAACTATGATGTCTGTTTGACGATTTTTTTCTGTTGGTCAAACAGGGCCTCAGTGGCTCAGGTTGCGATGTCCTGGCTGTTGGAGCGGGAAGGAGTGATGATGGACTCCTTGGCGTATACGGTTTTGCCGCTGAATGGCATTACGAGTCATGTGGTGTCGGTCTGCCCAGGTCTTAGCCTTCTGTATGGAATTTAACTGCGTCACTTCTAGCAAAGCTTTAGGATGTAACACAGAGCCTGCGATGGCTCGGCTGGTAGGGTCGCTGCTGCTGCTACTTTGAACAGTGGTCTCTTGGTCCAACACACTGGAGAGATATAAAAGCCAGTAAGATAATGTCACAGATTTCAGTCTTTATTTGTCAGAGTAGTTCATTTGAAGTTTAAGAGAAATAAAACAAAAATGAGAGTTAACTGAAAAGTTTGGTTTAAAGAATAATGAGTACATGGGGGGGAAAAAAGTGTCTATTATCAATTATGGACAACTTGGAGGCTAGATGCATTTGGATAGTTGCTTACACTGAGCCCATACAGTCCTGATAATTGTCACCTGTAAGGGCATTGTCTCACTCATACCATGATCACTTACTTAAACAAAATAGTGGGACTATAAATGTATGATTTTTAGAAGTCATGTGATCAAATATCAGGTATATGAGAAGCTAAAAACATGTTTCCCTAACACCTGAGGGTTTGTCTATTACCTGAAACAGTCATTACATCCAATGTGGTCCTCATGCTTATGGAGAAAATGTTTACCGCTCCAGTAAAAAGAATGGATCTTAGATTGACAATATAACAAGAGATATTTCAAGTTCACCTAGCACATATGACATGATAGGCTGTAAGATTCAAAGTCAATAACACTGTTTACAGTCAACATTGAGTGTAAATAATTTGACAGTATGTTTCACAACAACACCATCGGCCAGCCAAGTCACAAATGTATAAATGATTGGTATGCTTACTGCCAGCCACAACCTTAAGTAGAAAGTTGAGTATTGAGTAGGATGTGGGATTATCACTGTCATCCAAAGTATAAGTTAGCACAAGGAGTGAGTGTATTTCTAGCACCTGTTACACAGCTTGTGTGTCTGGGGTGTGCAGAGGCTGAGGTACTAAAAAGTTGCACTCACTGATGTACATAAACAACTTTTTTTTCATCTCCAGTTCTGTCTTTTCTGTTTCACAGCTATCACATTTTTCATTATATCTTAATATGTATAGGGAAATGTTGAAGTCTTATTTATAACCATATAATGAGTTTGTTTGCAAGTTGCCTTAACACGGAGGATTTGATTGTATCTAGCACGTTATTTAAGAGGTGAACATAGTTTTAACCAGAACTACTGCATAGCTGTCAGGCAATGAGCACACATATTGACAGGGTGAGTGCTGAGGCCCACGTCTCTCGTTTCTCCTTTAGACCCTTCTCACACTATCAAGTGTTAGATACACTACTATCCTTAGATCTCAGGAGCTCTAGTGGTAAGGGTAATTTGGACTCTGTCTGCCAAAGACTGGCAGCTCGACTAATCACTGAAAATGTAATGTGTGGACCCCTAACATAAAGGTGGTGCTAGGGAAGATTTGAATAATTATCTACCAATCTCCAAATTACCATGTCTAGCAAAAGTAATGGAATCCTTAATAATCCTAAATCAACTCAAGTCCTTTCTTTCAACTTACTCAATTCTCAGACCACACCAATCTGGTTCCAAATCATAGCACATCAGCCATTACATGAGTTACAAATTACACCAATATAAAAGGTAGCATTGTGCTGCCCTTACGATAGGTCTGTCGAAAGCTTTTGATACAGTTGATCATCATCTACTTTTAACAAAGTAATCTCATATAGGTTTGGATGAAGGTGCCGGGTTTCAGGGCTATTCGTCTGAGAGGTGTCAATGTGTTACATTTGTCCTCCTGACCGGATCTAAATTTTTGTTGATGAATAGAGGTATGCCACAAGGTTCTGTTTTGGGCCCAGTGCTATTCACTATTTATATCAATGACATTGTTTCCATTTTGAACAGTTGTCATGTCCACCTTTATGCAGATGATGCTATTGCTTATTGTTTTGCAGATTCTGTATAACAATTTGCAGCTTATCTTGAATAATTTTCAAAAATCTCTCATTAATCATACATATTTACTAAATGAAAGTAAAAGAAACTTAATGTTGTTCTCCAGGGCCAGAGATATTGAATATGAAAATGTGCACATATCCACTTTAAATGGTATAAGAATTGAGCATTACCAAGTTAAATACCTTGGAATATGGCTCGATAATGACATTACATTTAAAAAACATGTAAACAGTCTTGCCACCAAGTTAAAACACAAAGTTGGCTTCTTGTACAGGAACAAATCCAGTCCATTGTCTTGTTGAAAGAGTTGTTGAAGCACAGTTTTTATCTGGTTTAGATTATGCCGATGTGATTTATAGACATGCTGCAGTTTCAACTCTTATGCCTTTGGACTTTGTATACCACTCTGCTCTCTGATTCATAACTGGTGACCGATATGATGCTCATCACTGTGTCCTTATTGAAGGTTGGTTGGCCTTTGTGAAATGTATTTGGATTTTCAATGTTAAAAATATTGCAAGGTAAAATATCTCCTGGTTGCTTACCTGATGTCAGATTGTAAGTGTGTAACAGTGTCTCCATGAGGGGGAGAGTTTGATGTCTGTTGGGTTTCAGTCAGCTCTGGACCCTGGTTCTCGGCTAAAACTGCCTCTGTGGAGACAAAATTAATCTTTATCATTAAAGTAGACAAAAAAATGTAGAGTTTGGTAAGTATTTTGTAAAAAATTTTAAACCAAAAGCACACTATTATAAAATCTCAGTGCACAATGGTTAAGCTTAACATAACCACTAGACAGAAAATCGAAAATATCTCACATTACACATGAGTTACACAGATTGTTTTAGACAAAGAAATGTGTTGAACTGTTAGGCTGAGGTAGCTTAAAGGCATCCTTCTTCACATCACTTAACAAGTCCTCATTAACATTATCAATTTGCATGATATTGCAAAATAACTTACCAGATTTACCTATTAACCAGTTACACTGTACATTTGTGTATATTGTTATGTAAATAGAAATAGTTTACTTAGAACAAAAACATATCCATAACTGACCTTGATGGCTGACAACATGCCATTCTTCTTCCAACACTTCCCCAGACTTGACCTCTTGAGGGGTTTCCTCCTCTCCACCAAAGAGTAGACGAGTTATTGTTCTGAACATTACTGCTTCTCCTTTCCTTTCCTAAAGGTCTTTGTTTTTGCTGTTTTTCTTTTCTTTGTCCAGCAGGAGGCTCAGGTGCTGAGTCTAAAGATAAGAAAAATACCATCTGAAATAGGGATTTATTTGCTTAAAGAACATCATAACACAGCAACATAGAATACTATAATAATACATATAGTAGTAGTAACACTATCTCTAATCCCTGTTTGACTGTTTGGCAGTGGTTGATGCAAAGAGATCTTCATTCATTATTATTTTTCAAATTCAAGCAATGTGGGTCAGCTGACTGGATCTGTCCAATGAAAGTTCTTTAAACGTACTTGTTATAATAATGATGCCCACTCCCTCAGAATTTCATTGTTAGGGTCCATCTGTCTTTTGATAAATGGGGGAGGGGCTCCTTTATCCAGAGTCCCCTGCACCTTTCTGAGATTGACCGAGATGCTATGAAAGCCACTGCACTGAGCTGAAAGCTGGTTGTCATTATGTTATTTTCAGCACTTCAAACTGTTACATTGTTGTATTGTCAATGAGTTATTTCAGCAGTATAAAGAGAGGCGCGAATCAAGACTACAGAAATAACACTCGTGCAGATACAATGATAAATCCCTTATGCATTTGAGTCTGTCTCAATGATATCGTATTTTTAAACATTAATTTAGGTATTTGGGTCACAATGGGTCCTCGGTGGTGAGTCGTGTTAGTTTTCAAAGCTGCAAGCTCCATCAAATGAGACCATCAATGGCATGCAGCAGTAAATATTGATGATGAAACCAATAGTCTAAATAATGTTCAGTAGCTATGATAACAGACGCCTATCGCCCGTGGTGTTCAATTCAATAAGCTGAAACCCTGCTGTGTCCTTACCTGATATGGTTTCTCAGTTTCAGTCGCAGATCATCGTAGAGACGCAATATGAAAATATATCACGGGTAAATTCAATGTTTGATAGGTCTTTAAATAAAACCCCACAGCTGTTAAATCCACGCAAGGCTGTTGTTTTGTATTTCAAATCTTCAACCGATCACAGACAGCAGCAGATGACCCGCCTGTGTCCCCGCCCACCAGGAGGAAACAACCAATCAGAGGCCGCGGACTCAGGTTTGATTTGATTCTCGCGAGACTGAAACATGAAGGGAGATCATAGACTGTAAAATTTAGAGGGAGACCAGTCGAAGTGATCAATGTTTTCAACTTGTCGGTTCTTTGCTCGTTTACCCCGTCTTCTTCTCAACCCTACTGTCAATTAATAAAAACACGCTGTTAATTTGTGCGCTTCATTTAATTAACAGGTCTGGTCCAACACATATAACACTGCTGAAAAACAGAAGCAACGTTTGTACTTTGAGTTGACTAAGTCACTGCTCTAAGGCAGGTTCCCAAAGTGTGGGTCGGGACCTATGGTCGGGACCCCTGGGGGGTGGCGAGACAAATAGGGGTCGTGAGATGTCTTTCCAGAATGTTTTGTTTAAAAGTCCTCTAAAATTAGTACATTTTACCCATTATAGTAAAAAATATTGTCAAAAATGGTTGCTAAACTTGAAATAGAACCTAGAAAATAGAAAATGTAATGAGTTGTATGCCTTTCTTTTTGCCAGATGACTCCTAAGTTTAAGGTTAGTGAACAGTTAATTATCAAAAGCATCAGTAGCAGTAGGTGAATTCATAACGGCACAGGAAACACAGCCACATGCTCATGTAGGTAGGCTAATTTTCTCCAGACCAGCTAAATGAAGCCACATTAAATCACTTTGAGGCACAGTGGGGGTTGCGAGTCTTAGGCACCTATATTCTGAGGGTCGTCGGCTGAAAAGTTTGGGAATCCCTGCTCTGAGGGATGAACATTCAGGATAAGAAGCTGATGCATTGTAGTCAAGAAATGATTCACAAAATCACTTATACACTACTCACAGCGTACCATGGTGGTACGCCGTGAGTATAGTAATTTTCTGTGAGGCGTCTCTGTGAGGCCATTTTATATTGCTTTTTTGCTGTAACAAACCTTTTCCCTTTCTGTAGAGTTGAGTTGCTTGATTCAGGCAGAGATATGTAAGAAACATTGTGATCATTTGGGGAAATCATATCAAAAGATAGTCAGAAATAATTCCATTGTGAAATTATTAGCTCCTAATGCATTAGCCATTAATTCCCCCCACCCACACATTTTTTTGTAAGTTCTATAAGTTCATTCACTGGATGAACTTCACACTTTCCGTGTAGAGCAATGGTTGGCTAAGTGTGGGTCCATTGTTAATATCCCACCTTAGAGGAAAATCTGATGGATTTAAATGTAATATGTAATTTCCTTTTTTCATATTGATGCCAACTTTTCAAATGAGTGATAACACTGTAGCCATGGCAGTAATCATTGTCGGATTTGATATTTAAAGCACAGCCTCAAACGATGTAAGTGTCTTACAACTCATTTTCAAAATTAAATGACTTTACACAAATTATTCTATTTTACAGGGGAGGACTGACATTTCCCCATACACTCAGGCCAATTATTAAAGCTTGAGCAATGCTGATATTATGTCAGAATGATTTTACACCACAATGGTGGTAAGTCTACTTCTTAATTGTGAGTCATGGCAGCCTGTCTGACTTCCTAAGGTTTTACTGTAACTGTTGTGAGCCTAATAATTAATTGTGGGCAATAATTTATGATTCCTTGATTCAGTTTCAGTCACGTTTGGTCGGTCATTACTTTACCAAAGAGAGTGAAGAGTGGAAAATAGCTACTTTAGGGCCTAAGGCCTAATAAACAAAAGAAGATTTGATTGTTACTGAAGCTGCTTGATTTATGCTCAACAAGAGATCTAATTCTTTTTACCAAGGTATTTAGTCCAAGTCTACGGAAGCCCTAACAGGGCATGATTAAATACATTTCATTTCTCTCTCTTTTTTTCTCTTCGAGATAACGAGTTAATTTTCTCATTATCTCGAGAAAAAAAAGCTTGTTATGTTGAGATCTCTACTTATTTTTCTCTATAATGGGATCATTAATCTAATTTTATCCAGAGACGAAGCTCGCTTTTAGTGTTTTTGATCTTCAACCTGTAAAATAAATGTCTCGTAACAAAATTTATTTTTATTTTTTACTGAGGCAAAATTTTCTAAAACAGGTCTTTCCTATTACCTGAAGTCACTCTTTACCAAATGTACAGTAGCCCTAAAAGGACATGATTAAATAGATTTATTTTCTCTGTTTTCTTGAGACAAAGAATTTATTTCATTTGTTTTCTGGAGATCTCGACTCATTTTTCCCATTATTTCAAGATAACAAGCTTTGTTTTCTCAAGATAACAAGAAGATTAACTCGTTATCTCGAGAGAAACTGAGGAAATAAAATGTTTTTTATCATGTCCTTTTAGGGCTTCCGTACATAGCCTATGTATAAAATTGCTCCTTTTATTTTTAGTACAGAAGCCCTAAAAGAACATGATGAAATAAAATCATGTTAAAATATTTTATCTGTTTTCTCGAGAACTCGACTTATTTTCTTGTTATCTCGGGAAAAAGCTTGTTATATTGAGATAACGAGAAAAATAAGTCAAGATCTCCAGAAAAGAAGTGAATTAACTTGTTATCTCGAGAAAACGGGGAAAATAAAAGTATTTAATCATGTCCTTTTAAGGCTTCCGTACCAGTCGGAGTTTTCCAGTCATGTTGATTTCTGTTCTTATTTTTAATTTGATTCATTTTTTATTATCAAGGACCATACGTATTAATTAACATTTCTGTAAATATGCCAGAGTAGGTCAAAAATCCATTGCCATTAGTTAACATAGAGTACAAATAACACCTTACGATTAAAAATGACTAAAAACTACAGAAAGAGATAACATGATATAGTCTTAGAGAAAATGGCCATGGACATGAAATACATGGAGCATGTAAGACAAGCTGGAAGCAGCTATAAGGAAATGTTAAGAAATACATGAAGCCACCAGCGCCACCGTGTGTTTGTCAGTCCAAAAATGTATTATTCTGTCACTCAGTTTATTCCAGAAGGTGGCGCAAATACTCTGCTGATGTATTCATGTGGCTCTCAGACTGATACAGTGTGTGTCAAATTAAAATGAGGCAGGTCTGATGACACCGTGACGCCACCAATTTTACACAGTTAGCCAACAACTTTACAACCATGGACTGTCAGAAAACAACACATGAGCAATTTGAATTGACAATTAGAGTCCTTCTTACTTTAATCTAATGACAATAAATGAACAAGAAAACTTGGTAAAAAGCTTTTAATCATTTTTTTCTTTATTTTAGGTTTGAGTCCTTTAAAAATCCCCGTAATAGCCGCAGTAGAACCTGGTGATAATTGCATCAAGTTAATGAACACAGCTCAAAGTGACAAGAACATGCAAATTAAGAGTTGGAATAGCTTTGATTTTGCATGTGAATGCATGTAAGGTCTGTGATATACTGACAGGTTGAAATAGTTTGATGATGTATCTCAGCAAGCATGTCAAACTATAGGGATAGGGATATATTTGGTATCTGGCAGTGGGTCTGGTGTTTAAGATAAATCTCAAAAATACAGTACAACTAGCAAGTTTAATTCCATCACATAACCATGCATCCATAGACGCATATTTGTGTAACTCAGGACCCCGTGGTGATTTCAGACCCCAAACACGTAAGCTATGAGTATTAATTGTTACATAGACTCGACAAGGAATAACTGATAATTTGCTCTCGTCCAGATCAACACCACTGGGTTTCCGAGTGTCAGTGGTGTGAGGTTTGCGTTTTTTGTTGTTGTAATGAGTGTGAGGGTGAGGGCTTCATCCTGCGCACTTGTGCGGTGATACAGGGGGCTGGGGGAGGAGGAGGTGGGGAGGGCCCTCAGGGCGAGCACACCCCTACTGCCTGTGTCAGAGTATTTCAGAACACAGGCCAGCATTTAGTCATAGTGCATGGAAGCTGCACTCAAACTTGTCCGCCGAAGTCCGCTCAAACTTTTTGACAACACCAGGACATTTCTTGTTTCTTAAGGATCTGTGGACCACGAATACTTCTTTTGTTCTCGTAGAAAGTGTGCGTCGTTACAACAGGATACTTAAACGCACAGTTATTTCCAACTCACAAACACAATGCCTCGATCTTTCTTGGTCAAAAAGTACTTCGCTAGACAAAAGCCTAACTACAGTGAACTGGAATATCAGAATGGTAAGTTGAGAGGATTTCTATTTCTTCTATGAGTTATGAAAGCATGCTTACTTAAATGTCAAACCTGATAGAAAACCACCTGTTTAACGGAGTTGGTGTCCTCGCTTTGTTTTGGTCAAATATACATATATTTAGTCAAATCAGTTTTGTGCCTCTTGTGCCTGGTTCAACTTCAAACCCGGCTACTCCCCGTTCAAGTCGGGGCCCGTTAGACGTACTTTCCCCCCTTTCTGTAAGTAGACAGAGCCTCATTCATGTTACAAGCTCTTGTGAATACGTGGGAGGAAACGGCCCATGAAACCGTCTCATGGCTCCAGCCATACACTTATTAAGTGCTGAGAAAAACAATATTTTTATCAGACACTGGCAGTGTCTTAGTGTCTGACGAAACTTACAACTTAGACAGTGGAGATTAATTGATATCAACATAATTAAGAAATAACAACTTTTTTGTGTATACTCTGAAACTGGCTCATTTTGTACTATCTTCTGCCTCCTGTCTCAGACACTTCACTGGAGAGGTTTCCCTTTGCTGAGTTTCCTTCAGGGGACAACACATCCTCTGCCACCTGCTTCACAACAGGTTTGGTTTGGGACCTGAGTGTGCTTCCTACCCTCTACCTACCCACCTCCCAAACTGAGCCTTCCACCAACGCAGGACCCTTGGACCTCAGCTCCCCATCCAGCCTCAGCAGCAGTGCAAGCAGTTGTGGAGAGGAAGATGAAGGACGCACATCAGACCCCCCCAGCCCTGAACCCGTACACACGTATGCCCCTCGCCAGAGGATGAAATGCACAGGTTCTATGACTCACATCAGCCCCCCTGAGGAAGAAGAGGAAAGAGAGACACAGGTCACAGCAGCAAGACCAGCCTTCCTCTGTAAACACTGCCCTAAAGAATACAACAGCCTGGGGGCCCTGAAGATGCATATCCGCTCACACACCCTGCCCTGTGTGTGTACCACCTGTGGCAAAGCCTTCTCCAGGCCTTGGTTATTGCGCGGCCACATCCGCACACACACAGGTAAGACCCATGTCTGACAATGTTCAACAACATCACACATCCTGATTCATCAGGTAGACTTGTCATATCTTTGTACCTGTTTCTGTGAAGCTGTAAGTTACTGTCATTGTGAGTCAGGAGGTCATTCCCTCATCATTTCAGAGGGGAAGTAAGGCAGCAGAATATACATGACAATCAGTCTGATGAGGTTAACACCTGATCAGACGACGTTACCACATGGGGAAGCCCTCTGTACACCCTGCTCTCATTGATTACTCTTTGTGTTTAATGTCTCTGCAACAATGACTCGTTGGCTAATTATCTTATCACGGCTGCTGGGGAAGACAGCAGATCAGGGGGTACGGGAGTGACAAAAGGTTAAAGGAATGCCTGAAGGCTTCTGTAACCACTGAGCACTTAGTACCTGCAGCAACTTGTTAGCGTGCTAATCTGATTTGGCTCTGATTGAATCATGCTGATTCAGTCAGGCTCTGACCCCACTAGCCTACCCATGTGTTTCCTTATTATCTTCTGAATGTGTGTGGGAGTGTGTTTATGTGTTTGAGGTGTTAATTTTCAGTTCTTGTGAACTCAGACACATGACTTTGTCACTGAATTAAGGCAGGTTTTATTGCCACATCTAAATAGGGTGCCAGTCATTTAACTTCCATTGTTTTTTTTTGCCCAGGTGAACGTCCATTTTCCTGCCCACACTGCAACAGGGCCTTTGCTGACCGCTCCAACCTGCGGGCTCATCTGCAGACACATGCAGAGGTGAAGAAGTATCAGTGTGGCATCTGTTCTCGCACCTTTAGCCGCATGTCATTGCTGCAGAAGCACAGCTCCTCAGGGTGCTGCTCCACCACGGTGTGAGACTCCACAGACACGGACAAAGGGTATCCACTAAGAGCTCAGGACAGTGGTGGTCTAGTAGCCCCAGAGAAGGCATCTACGCAAGCCCAGCTGGCCTGATGATGATCTGTAAAGCCACAAAGAGCATGAAGTGGCTTGCTTTAAGAGACCTGGAGGGACTCGAGCATAATTATTGGATCTGACTTTACAAGCCTTTTAGCTTCTCTGCTTTGTAAAACAACATCTGAGGAGCAGATTTTTTTATTCTAATCTAGATTGAGGTCATGAGGCTGGACCAAAGCTGAACAGAGCAATACAAACACTCACTTGATATCAACCCCTTTGTTGCCATCGTGCCCATTCCAAAGAAAAAATATGTAGTGAACTCATAGGGGTAAGAGGTGTTCCTGTCTCCGTCCTGGTGCCGGCTAGCTCAGGATCATGGCCCAGACACAGCTGCTGAGAGGTAGGGGTGCGTGGGTGGAATAAATCTCTCAGCATGCCTCATAACACACAGACACACAGACACACAGACACACACACACACACACACACACACACACACACACACACACACACAAAAGCAAATGCACACACAGCTGTCCCTGGTACTGTAGTGTAGATAGACGAGGTGCTAACAGGTGCTATAGCCATGACCTTCGCTGGTTGATAGCAGGTGACTTCCACTGCCCTTGGTTTGCTTAAGAAAAAAGAGGAAGCATGTCATTACAAAAGAATGGCATCAGTTAGTCGTTTTCACCAGTGGGGATTGTTGTAAGCCTCTATTTTGACTACATCCAAACCTTCTCTTTAATCTGATGGTTTAAGAGATAGGTAAAGACCTTCTGTCTGTCGTTTTCCAGAGACGCCTCACTTTGCAGGACCACTTGAATGTGGATGACATTGCAAGCCATGCACTCTAAGTTACCACAGTGTTAATTTTAATAACAGCCAAAGCCATATTTTATAACTTAAATGAATTTGTGCCTTGAAATTGTATGACTTTTGAAACCAAACGTGCCATTTTTACCTCAGTATTTGTAGCTTTAAGAGAAACAATGATTGCAGTATTATCAAAAAATAGCACCAAACTGTTTGAAATGAACTAAGGCTGGGACCAAAAAATGTTTAAGGTTTACGCTAAGGAGACATGACTGTGTAAATGTGATCAGAGCCATGTAAATGGACAGTTCAAAGATGAATTTTTTAACTTTCCTACATCTTTTATGGCAGTTTTTTCATAGTGCAATGTGCTGATTATGTGTTATTTCAATTTTGTATGCTTGTGTGTTCCTTTTTTTTCAGTTTCTTGTACGTTGTATACATTGATACATTTTCATTCAATAAAGTAATTTATGTTTATTAACCCTTGCTATTTCAATTCTGCTTTTGTGGTTGTATCTTTTCAATGATACCTTGTTAATATGAGTGCAGGATGCGTTGGTTGTTAAATTCTGTTTGATCATTAACGGAGATTTCTGTTAAATCTTGACATTAGACGTGGAGAGTGAAGGGGCTATTGTAGTAAAGCTCAACTGCAGATGTGAAGGTGAGCACACTGTGTGATGGACGGGATCAACTGATTGCACCTGCTTCCAGTTTCCACCTGCCGTCTACTTCTCACTGTTGCTGTGCAAATACTGCTGGGTGTGTGAATGTGAGTGTGTGTGTTTGCAGCTACAAGAGAACTTTAGGGAAAGTTAACTCCTCCTTTCAAGTATCCTTTGATTGGACATGAAGTCATAAGTTCTTGCTACGGCTCTTGAAAAAAAATCTCATAAGCTATAGCTGTGATAGCAGTGTGTGTATACTTTTTCCTCCCTAAGGAGAGTATAACACTCTCTTCTTCCTCTGCCTAGACAGTGAGTCAGAGTGTGCTCAGACTGGAGCTGTAGGTTCCCATGGCTCTCTACTCACAGTCAGTAAGTCAAGCCACTAGTCAGTTAGTCAATCAGTTAGTTTGTGCGTGGGCTGAGGCCCAGCCAGTCCAGCAGGAGTGAGGTAAGCTCTTCCACGGCACAGCTCCATATTTCCTTCTTAGTCAGGGAAATGTGCTCATAGCTACCAGCCAGGATGACCACCGCAGCCTGACGCAGAGGCTCACCTCACACACTCTGTACTTCTTACCAAACTGTTTTACAGATTCTCAAACATCTCAGCCCAAACACCAACCAGGTCCAATATAGAGGTAACATGAGAGTCCTTGATTGTGGTTTCTTTGACCATTATATTCCTGTGTCTTTTCCCAGGATGTTCTTGGAAAAGAGGGTCATTAAACTCTCAGCTGTTTAAGGTTATCTCAGGACTGTTTGATGATGTCAGCTGCTATGTCCTGAGGTGAGGGTGTTAGTTCTGCTAGCACACACATTTGAAAACATCCTTAATTCATACTTACTTCAAGGATGGCTTTTGTCTCTACTTTTCTGATGGTTTGTATTGTGTAATTTCTCTCATCATCTCGTTGATGTGGTCAATGTTCATTAAGTGCTGCATTTCTAGAACTGATATGTTTTGACCAAACATTTTGCTATAACTCACCGTCTTTTGTCTTCTGAGTCTTGTGAGGTCACCATTGCCACAGTGGCACAGCCTTTTTCTGCCACAGAATGCTCATATATTTTCAGTCTGTGCTGCATCAGAAGTTACTGTACTTATTTCTGCCTTTTAGTAGAGAAAAGAAAACACAACATGCTCCGCTTCATGTTCCTCAGGGAGAGTGGAGGGCCTGGATCTGAAATCTGAGAGCGTTTTCCTGCTGTGTGCTTTACAGTGCCAGAGCACTCACTGTAATTTACCAAAAGTGGCTGCTATTTATGCCATAAAGCATGTGTTTAACATTCCTGAACCCCACTGTGTTTGTGTGTTCCTCGCTCTCTCACTCGCTTGCTCACTCCCACTCACTCTCTTGCCTGCCTCTCTAGCTGTATTTCTATTTGTGTGTATGCGTGTGTGTGTGTGTAGTGAGTGGAAACAGTCCCCACAGAGCAGCAGCCCTTTCGCTCTTCACAGGAGGATCATCTCTCCCCCTCTGAGACAAGGCCGACAGGAAGTAGGAGTTTACATTGGCCTACTTTACCCCCAAAAAGTAGCCTGGGTCGTGGCGCTGCAGAGCTCCAGCACTATTTCTGCTGCTGCACTTTGCCGCTACCAGCGCCATGTCCCATCCCCCTATCAGCTGTTCCACCCATGGCTGCTCTTTTGGCAACATTTTCAGGGTGGAGTTGGGTGGCCAGGAACTGTAGAGTGGCCTTCAGAGTAGCAGCAGTTGGGGCTCATGGCCTGGGAGACAGGAAGGAGCTGTCAGCATCTCATAAACAGGACTCATCCTGCACTCATGACACACAAAAGCTGGAGAGAGCTCTCTCCCAGGAAAAGCCCTCAAACACACAGCTAGTCCAAGACTGTGGTGTTTGTGTATGATGATTCATAATAAAGATACTGACTATGCGCGTATCGCTTTTCATGCTTGTGACTATCACCTGGGAATAAGAGGACAATGCACGGATACATTACAGACACTTGATAGTGAATAGATTATCTGCAGCTGGCAATCAAATTAAACCATGGCTGCATCATCAAGCTCTTTTGGTATTTAAATGTGTAAAATTGAATCCCCTCAATGCTGGGACAGATGTGATATGCAGCCATCTTGGGAAATGAAAACAGAGCTATCAACATGCTTTATGCTTATGAATAGAAAGGTAGTGCATTACACTTAAACTAGTATCCTATCCTTCCACTGAAACCTCTTCTTATCTCATGAGTCACTTTTATGGCCTCGTACTTCCAAGGAAAGCATCTACTAATGTCTGTAACTGGATCAAGAGTACTTCATTACTTTCTAAAATCTGGGTGATGATACTTTTTATTCCTGGGTTTTGTGGGTGTTCTTGTCCCTAAAAGATCTTGGCCGCCATGCTGTCTGCATGTGAACATAGTAAAGTTCAGAGCTCTGATGTAAATGTCAGAATGCAGAGCTCATACCTCTCTACTGAGCTGCAAACAAGCCAGAGACACAATTTCTGCATCTGGTAAACAAGAGGGCCAACAGCGGTAACACCACAAGTATGCTTAATGATGGATTTGATCAGGCTGTGGAGTTGCCCAGAGGCTGGATTGGAGAAGTGGTTGGGTGGGTTAGAGGATTGGGGTAGGGGGTGCATATTAAAGAGTAATGAATCACACACTCAGTCACAGGGTCGCCGGCTATGAATGTGCTCTCTGTTGGTTTTCCTGGAGCCTGGAGTTTACTAACTGATGACGCAGGCTGGACTTGATCAGAGACATGTGTTGCTGTGGACTCCATGCCAGTGAGAAGCATAGCGAGAGCAGAGAGAAAGGGGGAGAGGTAGAGGGATGGATGGCGCCTGAGCTGTGTGTCCTTCTGGGCATTGCTTCACACATGGGCTTGAGGGACGGGAGAGGAGAAAATAAACCTGACTTCTACCCTGGGACAGGAAACAAGAGATTCTCAGAGAGTATCCTGACCCAGCTTTTCTAACAATCAATACTCCTAAATTCTTATGTGGCATTTCTGCAAACTGTGGAGCAGCTTTTCTTCTCAACACAAAAGAAAACAAAACTTATTTTCTTTTGACCTTAACAGAAATAAAAACAAAGACAGTCATAACTCCAATATGACTTCTCTTAGCCAAACAAAAAAGTGTCTTGTTAGCAGCTCTCTCTTGAAGTAGATAGAGTGGTGCTCTGACCTGGGAAAACACTGTGCTAACATGCCAAACACACTAAGAAGTGACACGCTAATGAGAAGCAGATACTTTTTTGGCCATCATCTACGCTTAGCATGTTGTCACATTTGTCAGTTTGCCACCAACACTAATTTTAAAAAATCCAGATGATGCTGATGACAATGTCATTAGCTTTGTAAGATTTTAGTCTTCAACAAACGAACAGCACAAAAATTAATTTAGACTTTGTGATGGGGCTACAATAAAAGCTTGTCACCACAGGGATAATACATTATTGAAGGCAGACAGGGCTGTTAATAACAAATGTATAAGAGATGTTTCACTAAAAGTAACTTCATGCTAAAAGCATGGTGTTAGAGCAGTAAAAGCCATGGATCAGTTAAATCATTAAAATTCCTATTGAAAATCACGATTTTGTTGCGATCCATCCTTAGGTATTTCAGTCTAGACCAAAGTAGTGGAACAACATAATAAGAGACTGATGTTTCCTTCCATGAATCCATTAATCCATCGCACTAGCTAAGAACAGAGAAAGTCACCTGGCCCATTAAGCCCATACTAAACTCCTCTTCACCTGCGAGTGGAGGAAATATCACCTGTTTGCCACACTGGAATGCACCTGAGCATATTTTCCCAGACAAGGTGCAAAGCAACGTTGAGCTGTAGCCTGAGGCCTTTACAGAGCATTATGAAAGAGATGATGCAGATCTTTGCCCACCTGTTAGGACTTGTCATGGTGTAACAGTGTGTAAACAGCACCAGGCAGTGTGCTGGGAACAGCTTCTCTCCCTGCTTGGTGCTTACTTTCCAGGGTTTTGATTTGTTGAAACGTATAAAGCTGTGTGTGAAAGGGAGAAGACTAACGTGGGCATGCTGAGTCATGCCAAGGCTGAATGTGTCGCACACATGAATATGTCTGACAGGAAGAGGACTGTTAATTGAGTCACGATTGTGTCAGTAGCATGTTATTCCCAATAAACAGCCTCACAGGTTTACAGAGTCTTAGCCCCACCGCCATGAGAGGTAGGCAGGAATAGGAGTGTTGTTTGTCACTGTTGAAAGCGGAGGTGTGAGTGCTTCCCATTTGTTCCAACAGAGATCAAAGAAAGTTAAGAATCAAGGCAGCATGCCTCAGGAACAGATGCACAGCATCAAAACACTGAGGGATAGAAAACACCAACAACCTGCTTCATGTATTTATACTCAGTGCAAATGACAGATGTCATAGAGTCATTAATTACTACACTGGTGTCACACTGCTCAACATCTCCAGATACACACACACACACACACACACACACACACACACACACACACACACACACACACACACACACACACACACACACACAGATGTAGGTGAACAGACAAACACACTGAGGGTTGCTTTTCTGTGTGGGAGGCTTATGCAGCAGCTGGTTATGATGGAAAACACCCAGCACTCCCACGAACACCCCACAGGCCATCTCTGTCATTGTAACGCACCCAAAGGCTCCACTCCAGACCCCGAGCAGAACGATCTATTCATCAGCAGCCCAGCTTTCAAACAACTCCAACCAAACAGAGAAGCAGTTGATTCTGCACAGTTGGTTCCCAAACAATAGACACACACACACACACACACACACACACACACACACACACACACACACACACACACACACACACACACACACACACACACACACACACACACACACACACAGAGTAAAAAAAGCACTCCTGCAATCCCAAATCTATGCACGCACACAGACACATGCACATAGTCCTCCACATGTTGAAGCCATTATCCTGTTGCTTGTTAAGTCATTACTCTATAGCTTGTTATTTTCCCAAGCAAGAGAAAGCAATCTATCCACAAAGGAGTGCTGAGAGATTTGCCACCCGACTGAGCCATGGGATATGGGAAGTTACCCTGAAATTTGAGGAATGTGGTGAAGTCTGAAACCTAAGGAATAAAGAAAAAACATCTTCTGGAACAGTGAGGCTTCTTTCCCAAAGTCTCCAGCTCGAAGCTGCAGCCAAGACTGTATGAGATGTCCACGGGGAGGGAGTATTATAGACATTACTGATGACTGTGCAGAAAACTTTCAGTCCACCAATAGGACACGCAGGAACTGACATAGTCTGAGAGCTTTGACATATTCACAGTGGATCTCAGACATCTGGTTTCCATTTCCCTCCTCTCCTAAGACACTGAGTGCTGGCAGCAGGGCTTTTCAATGAATTCGTCTATTCCACTTCCTGTGCTATCAGTTTAACATAAGTGTGTGGACCACAAAGAGTAATGAAAAAAAATGCTCAACACATACACAGTCACCAAAATAAACTGCAATGTTTTCCTGACACCGCCCCCCCCCCCCCCCCCCCCCCCCCCCCCTGTTTTAGCTCCCCGCCCCCAAGCCCTGACGCCATTATTAGCAGGAACACCTCTGAGTAGCCATTTTCACAGCATCCTCTCCACTCTGCTCCACACTAAGAAAAACCTGTGAGCCAGCACACTCTCACCACACTGCTAATGAGTGACACATGCCCCCTAGCTCCGCCACTGACACCAAAGATCAAAGCCCTGCAAGAGAAGGGGACTGGTTATAACATTAAACCCAGAGCCCCACATTCCCATCCACCTCCTCTTTGACACCCACGCGATATGTCTGCGGGCAGCCAAATGGTGACAAACACCTGTCCTTCCTACATTTAACACAAGCATCACTGCTGTTCCTTTTTTGTGCTTTCAATCACAGGACCAATGTCAGGGCAAAGTAATGTGTATTCCAGCTGTGTGTGATAAGAGATCAAATAACACCATCCTAAAATGTTGCATGACAATGTGAGTCATAAATGAGACTGTGCACGGTTAGAACTATTCATCTGCACCAAAGCTTGTGCATGGACAGATTAAGGGAGGAAATGGAATTATGAAAACCTGATAGCAAACGTCTGGATCAAAACTGAATCTCTTGCCTCATGATCCCTGCAGTCCTTTCCATTAAATCAATTGCTTCACCCATCTCCAGCTGAAAAATGGTACGAGCAGTTTCCATGCTGCTAAAGGGCGTCAAGAACAGAGTGGGTAGACGGGAGTGGGAGAGGAGGGGGGCTAGCCAGGGCAAAGGCAGGAAATCCCAGTGCAGCATGAACTATTTTCCTCCAAAGTTCCACCAGAGAAGCTCTTTGTACCAGCCCCCCACCCCCCTCTATCAGGCCTCTGTCTCTGACAACCATCCACCGCTATTCTACAAGGCAACCGCACCGCTACCACCACTGCCACCACCGTGAAAAAAAACAATCTAAACCTCCAACACACACACACACTCACACACACACACACACACACACACACACACACACACACACACACACACACACACACACACACACACACACACACACACACACACACACACACACACACACACACATATACATGTATGCAGTTCACTTGTGGGCCGTTACTCAGCAGTGCTAGGCTTGTGGAGCCGGGATCAAAAGCTTGGGGTTCCCCTCCATCTCAGTCCAAAGTCTTGCTGTGGTTAAGCCATAGACAGAGAGGCACCTTGTTTTACACAGAGCCCCAAAATGCCAAAAACACTCAGATGTAATAAAAGACGGGGCAAACATATACACTGTGAACGCTCCCTCCTCTGTAACATCAAATCAGGAAAATGATTGGTAACAAATAGTGTGCTTTTTCTTTCCCTTCCTTCTCCTGAACATTCCCTGGCAATAATTCTCAATTCCCCTCATGGTATCACTTGATCATTGTGGACGCACATGCTCTTCATGTGACTCCAATGAAGAGATGGCTCTGCAGAAGCGTATCACAACAAAACTCAAGTCTGTGCGGGATTCTGGTTTCACAGTGACACACATTCCACTTCATTAAGACTGAGCGGTTCGAGGAATGAGAGAAATTCAGGTCAGTGACACTAGTGAAGAACTGGGAAAGCAAATCTCAGCTTTGACTCCCTGTCACAGCATCCATTAAATGTGTGTTTCCATATTGCAACATCAGATCCAGACACAGTGCTGATTTGTTGCAGAACAAGAACCAGGCCTGTGATTGACTTGGATTTATTTTATGCAACAGTGAAACCCCATGCAAAGACCGAGAGGCCTCCTAGCTGGGCCTTTTTTTTTTTTTTTTCCTGATGCAAACTCAAGGCTGTAGAAGAGGCAAGTGTGAGTATAAGTGGGTGGGAGTAGGCAAGGCACCTTGCAACAGCTGGTCTGAATTATCCGTGGGGTCGGGGGTAGTCAGCTTTGGGGAGGCGGAGGGGAGGCGAGGAGACTCCTGGCGCCAGGATCAGGCCAGCAGGTCAGGGAGGATGACGATTACCAAAATACTAGCAGGCAGCCATAGCCCTGCAGAGAGGGGGTGTTCCTGGCTTACACAGGCTCACTGCTACAGGATGGGCAGGCGAGTGGACGACTGTGGGGGAGTGTGTGTATGTTTGTGTGTGAGTGAGAAAGAGAGGGACGCTCCTACTTCCACTTCCTGTGAGATAGCCCCTTCCTGTCATTGAGAAACAGAGAGGAACACCTTGGTAATAACTTTAGTGAAATTACTTTTTTAAGTGTCTACAATCATACAACTGTATTAGGTCTCACTGAGAGCCCAATGCTGGTTTAGAGGAAACTAGGAAACTTTATTTTGTAAAATGAAGCTTTTGTTTCTGACAGGCATAAAACCAGCTGCTTGCAAGGTGCAGTCCTCTCACAAGGTTCCTTTTGTGCTTCCTCTGAGACTGGGCTGACCACATGTGAACAGATTCCAAACTGGGATGTTAGAGGGATCTTACAGGTACTTGGCTCCCTCTGCTGGTGATTAGCGACAGAGCAGCAGTATTACCTTAATAATAAAAAATGCATTTTGGAAGTGCACGCGTGTGTGTGTTTGGTGTGTCCATGTCTATATTTATAAAAGTAAAGTCACCTTCAACTATCAAACTCTCCAAATCTCACACTTAATGTGAATACGATATAAACTGCCTCACAACGTTAATACAGGGAATGTTGTGTTAATGGAACAGAGAGTTCACAATGATAACCTTAAGTTTCTCAACAAGTGATTATGTACGGTCAGGTTTAACAAATCTAACACAGTGTGTTAAAATACTAGGGTTGTTGAAGTGTCCTAAAAAAATCTAACCAGTAGTTCATATATCTTCATGATTGTGTGTTTCTCATGAAACGTTTTTTCCTTTGATACAGAAGCACACAAGTCCTTCATGCATATCACTTCAATCAGTTCACAGATCTTTTTTCTACTTGTTACCACTATTTCATAAAACCTATTTGACATAAGACACCTGGTATAGTTTGTTAATGCCAGTAGTTTAAACTGAACACTGTTAGATGTTTGACACTTAATAGAAAGTCTCAAGTCCAGTGTCTGCATATTTGTGTCTTTTTTTAAGACGTGTCAGGAAATGACATTAGTGAGATAGTGAACATCATAGAGCCTGCAGGCAAATAACTTCATTTCATCAACATTTCTATAAACGTCCATTTGTTATAGGTTGCTCTTGCTTGTTTCTGAAATTGAAGAAGGTTCATAGTGTTTAAAACTTGACATGTTACTGCATATTGTTCTTTAGGAGTTTAGCAAAGTCTTGGCCAAAACCACCTGCTGTAACCTTTGGATGCATAGTGTGGCCAAAAATGAACCGCTGAGGTTGTCTTCTTGCATTATCTCTGCATTAAGAATTGTTATCATTTCAGATGGAATCTGACAGGAAACTTTAATTCTTATCAACTGGCTGTCAGGGATATATTTTCTTTGGAAAAAAACTACTTAATGAAAAACATGTACACAGCAAGATCTGATATTTGAAATTATTATCTTCATTTCTACTTCAGGAAGTATGTGATGTCATCAAATTCCTATATTTGGGGGGCCGTGGCTCAGTAGAGTGGTAGAGTCGGTCAACCTTCAATCAGAAGGTCAGGGGTTCAATTCCATGTCTGGCTCCACATGCCGAAGTGTCCTTGGGCAAGACACTTGACCCCGATCTGCCCCTGGTGGCTGTGCCAATGAGGTCAATCAATACTGATGGGCTCCTTACATTGCAGCCTTTTCCAACAGTGTATGAATGCTACATTCAATTCATTAAATTTGTGACTGGATGAATGTGACATGCAGTGTAAAAGAGCTCTGAGTGGTTAAAAGGTTATATAAAGGAAAGTGTTACATAAACGCAATCCATTTAGCATTTACCATATTTCAACAACACACTTGTTGAAACATTCATGTGTGTGTAAATGTCATTCATGACTATTATGTGAAAGAGTATAGTTTGTTATCATTTATTACCAGGCTTTCTTACTACTCACTCATGATAAATACTTTACTCTGATTGGTCAAAACCCAATAACAACAGTAATATATTCTGACTAGCAAAAGCAACACTACAGATAACCTGATCATACTCATAAATCAATCCACAGAGAGGAGTTACAGCACATCTAGTGTACAGTTCATGTTTTCTCCTCTCCCTGTTGACAGTGTGACAATAACATAACTTTCTGATATAATCAGTGAAAAACAGGGATGATGTTTTTAAGAAGAAAACTTACACAAAGCAATCACGAACAGCAACAAAGTATGGGCTTAGCAGAGTAAACTGAGAAGAAAATGCCAACAGAGAAGTTATGAGAAAGAGGACCTTATAAAGGGTTAAGACCAAACCCTGAGTCTGGTCAATATCCTGGTCTTGGGTCAAAGTTCAGGGGAGATCTGTCATGTCTCTGTGGGATCCAGTACAAGCACTGATCTTAATAAAGAATACAAACTGACCTATTTGTTCATATCCAGGTAATTACAATAATACACATAAACTTCATGGCGACCAGAAAAGAGTGAGTGAAGATGTTTCAACCATTCAACAGCACTTTTTGTGTTCTCACTGCATCAGAAAAGTCAGAAAGTCAAGATTACAAGGCCTTTTGGGTACTGATGAATGACTGACTCCCAAAAAAACTCTCCCCTGACTTCAGAGTTGGTTTCAAGAGTTGTTTGTGGTAATGAAACACAACTTCAGCTGGAGTCATCAAAATATTACTCAACCAAACACTATATGAAGGGGCTCAGATTGAAAGGTGCCGCAGAGACTAAATGAGGCCATGCTTGTGACGCGTCTTGCCATAAATCAAAATCAAAGTCCAAAGAAAGTTTTCTATTTATTAACAAAACACTAAAAATAAATCAATACCAAAAAAGATCTAAATAAACAATGATAATGACGATGACGATGGCGGTCAACAAAAAATATTCAACCCCACTCACCCTCTTTGTACAGTATACCTGCCGCCACCCAACTGAACAGGTACTTTAAAGGTTAACTACACTTTTCAATTTTAAGACTTGAGCCCAGATTGTCTTATTTATTCATGTGATTCTATCGTTTTTATTGGTTGACCATTCTCTGATATGCGTTTTAAATGGAACCTTTAGCATCTTTATGATTTTATCATGTCTGTTCATTTTACCATTTTTAGTGTTAGATTAGTTTTAAGATATTTTTGTATGTTTTGCACATTAAGTAGTTTGTTCTGTCTGACATCTATCTTGTAATTTTGTATTGACCTAACATCTCACTGGCTGCAAAACAAGTTTAGCTACAGGTACAAATAAAGTAACCTAACCTAACCTAACCTAACCTAACCTTTCTGGATATGATGATCGAAATGGTCACCATAAAACATGGATTAACCTTTAATCCATGATGCTCCTGTAGATTATTTTATTTAAAGAAGTCACTGTGTTGCTACTCCTAACAGAAACATAGAAAACAAACTTTAAACATGATGCCATAACAAAAGCAACAATGTAACATGCCTATCTGACATGTGGACAGAGTGGGGACATGTGATTAGTCCTGTGTGGCAGTAGAGGGTAGCATTGGTCAGGATCACAGTAGCTTCAACCAAAAGGACAAGTTTGCTTGATTTTTTATTTTTGACAATGAGTAGTCAAGAGAATCAATAATACACTGTCAGTATGAATTCTATGCCTCTTAGAAAAATGACCTCTGTATGCAGACCCCCTTCCACTCTCGACCCTGCATCAGACACAGGTAAGAGGACCCCAGCTTATAATGTTCACACTATTCTGGTGCTTCCAATTAGCAGACGACAACAGACTGCTAACACACTGTCATATTGTGCGCTAAATGCAGTGTGAGAGGAGAGGAGGATCGAGACAGACACTGTGCCAGCTGTCTGAGTGTCTGGCCTGCTGCCGCAGAGTAGCACTTCTCTGAATGCCGGGCTGATCCTCCTGTTTCGTCTCAGGGAGTGAAGCAGGGGCAAAGAGCCTTCCCTCAGGACTCTCTTCACCTGCTCCTGCTCCAGCTTCTCACTGCCCAACATCCTGGGGCCTCACATAGCTCTGACTAGCTGTTAAATGTTGGCAGGATCTCTAAGAGGCCTGGAAGGGAGCTTTAGGTGGGACTGAGGCTGATGCTCTCTGCTAGAAAAGGTACTGGGAAAAATAGTCATACTTCACATCACTAATGTTGTAGTTGTGAATGAAGTAGCTATGACTTTCAGCAAAAAGTCAACAACATAGACAGCCAGTAATATGAGGATGAGAAGTTGTATCAGTAAAGGAAGGTTGACTCATTAAAATGTAGTAAACACTTCTCTTTCATTGTATGGAGGAGGGTGGAATGATGCATGGCATCTGCTCATGGCTGTATTTAAGCCCAGAATGCATTGGTTCATGTCAGCTGTTGGTGCCTTCACCCAGGCTTCCCAAACATTTCCATTTTTCAGACCCCCCACAGTAACACGTGGCCCCTAGTGTGGATCAGGGGCGATTCTAGGATCGGTTGTTTGGGGGTGCTGAGCACCCAGAGAGCTGCTGTATTTTTGTTGCTAAAATATTACGTTTCAACCAAGTACTGTATGGTTTTGAAACTTTTCTAGCTTGTTAAAAAGGACATCACCACTGGCTTCATTATGTATACAAGTCAATCCTGGGCAAGACACCTCCCTACCTGTCCTCTCTTCTTCACGTCACCCAAGCCTCATATCGCACTAGGTCCAGTGAATACATCAAGCTCACCATCCCCGGTACTTCTACTGTTTTCAGCCGTAATTCCTTTCGTTTTGCAGCAGCTAACGACTGGAATGACTTACAATACACCCTCAAACTTTCAACTTTGACTCCACTAGCAACCTTCAAGCTTAAACTTCAACAGATTGTAGTTGACTGTTGCTCCTGCTGATCACTTCTCCATTAGTGATACATTAACTGTAGTTTACATGTGTATGTGTTCCTGTTGGCGCCTCTTGGTCAGGTCATGTTTGTAAATGAGAACTGGTTCTCAAACATTTTTACCTGGTAAAATAAAGCTAAAAAAAACATACAGTAAAAAAAGTAATAATCTCTCAATTTTAGGGGTGCTGGGATTCAATTTAGGGAGTTCTTCAGCCCCCCCAAAAATGGGCTAGAAACGCCTATGGTGTGGATCCTGTGTTTTTAGTGTATTCTACATATTAACGTGTGTGAGCTAAGAAAATCACACACAACTAACAAGTTTCACTAATGACATCATATAGAACAAGACCTTTAGCAGCTGTTGTCTCGCATGTAAGGATGGAAGACTCAAGGTGACAAGATGTTGCTGCACTATGAACTAAAATAACACAGTGAATACCAACAACATTTCCATTAGAATTACACAACAACCATCCAAAATATATTCTGAATGCTCTCTTTAACTTTAACTCAGAGAGAAACTGACACAGTCATACACCTTGTCCCTCAAAGAGAAAAAGTTTGGTCTTCTGTTCTGACTTGTGCGTTTTATTAATGAAAATGTTGTCAATAACGGAATCGCATACCTAAAGCGACAAGTACTCACATTCAAGCATGACAAATCAGTGCAACAAATCCCTCCTTCTGGCAGTTTTATTTCATCTGCTTATGCAAAAAATCAGAAACTGTTAGAAGATTAAACTGTTCCCTGTTCATCTCTCATGATGTCCCCACAAACATGTTGTCTGTGTCTTTCTGTCCCTTCCTCTGTGTCCATTTCCCCCCCTCTGACAGCACATCATCACATCAACTGAACCACTGCTAGCATATCGTGTATGACTTTGATAAAGATATATCGGCTAATGAAATGTCTCATGGGACATATTCTTACTACAGAGCAGTTTGAGAGCTGAGCCACAGGTCTCATCGGGTCTCTGCTATGAGTGTTTACTCAGAGAGTCTATGTTTCTGTGAAGATGTCCTCTGAGTGATCGGAGTCCATTTGCTTGAGTTCTGCCTGGCAACCACGTGAACTAGATGAACTCAAAATATGAAGTTGTAACACGTGTTGCAAATCGTCCGACTCCCTCTCCTTCTCTGTTTGAGCAGTTGCCACAGGCAACAGGTGACGTTGTTTTCTGTAGCAGAGGTGGTGATGGTGTTGGTGTGTGTGAATGTGTGTGTGGTGTGTGTGTGTGTGTGTGTGTGTGTGTGTGTGTGTGTGTGTGTGTGTGTGTGTGTGTGTGTGTGTGTGCGTGCGTGTGCGCGCGCGTGTGTGTGTGTGTGTATAAAGGAATATACAACGGCTTGGAGCCTGTGTAAACTGTGAAAGAGCCGCCATGCGGCTCTCTGAAATGCCTCTCATTGTGATAGCAGCTCTGTCTAAACAGCAATTATGGTCAGAAGCCGGGCACTGCCACCTGCATTACTGGACGTCTTTAACAGAGCTGAAACAGGACTGACAGTAAATTAGGTGAAGCTATGTCTGCCCTGACAGTGAGATGCTGTAGGTCACTAACTGAAGGTCTTTCCAAGCAGCTAGACAGGTTTTCCCTTCCAAGTCTATTTTCAGCCAAGGAGAGAAGCTCAAGTCATGGCTTGCAGTTTCGAGACAGAGGTTTAATTTGAAATACATGAGATTTAAAACCAGTGTGGGTGGATCTGTGTCACTGTAGAGGCCAAAATGACAAACAAGACTATCTAAGACATCAATGATGTGACGGTAAATAGACAAACTATATATCTATAACTATAATCGTCCAAGTTTTCAGAATTATGACACAACAGGTTCAGCTGTGCATAAAGTTGAGTTGTTTTATGTGATGAGACATTAACATTAATGTTTTACACCACTTACCTACCTACAGATCATACTTTACATCTGGGGTACCTGTACCAGCCTATAAAACTGCCCGTTTTGTTGAACAGTGAGAAACAAAGAGAGTAAAACTGTGTTTACACTGCACTACATTCTGGTGTATTATTACACATGTTACAAAATATGTATCTCTCATTGCTATGGATCACTCATTGTTGTATGTTTAAATGAACCCTTCAAGCGCCTGAGTGATGTGTCTCAGTGTGCAGCCTTGTTAACCCTTTACTTGTGCTTTATTGGACAGGAGGGGCTGCAGTGTAGCTCTCACTGGGATCCTGGAGTGCGTCAGATTGTCTGCGGGCCTGTGTTTGGATAAGGCAGCATGCCCATTGTCTCTGATGCCCCAGCTGGGCCGAGGTATGCCTCCGTACTCCTGAAATAGAAAACAGCTGAGGCCTGCTATGCATACTGAGGGCAGGGCTGGCCGGTCAGGCTGGGCCCACTTACCAAGACCACAACTTAGCCCAATGAGAGATGGGTTATTGTCTGGAGCCAGAGGCTAATAGCTAAGGCATCAAACCCCCCATACAGCTCGCTAAAAGACTGATTAACTCTGCTGTGTGTTATTGTTGCCTGAGTATTGGTGGATGTCAGGGGTCGCAGCGGGTGTGGAGGGGTAATTGGGGCTTAGGAGTGTGTTTGTGCCACGCGTCAGCCAGTCTCCACTCTGATGAACTGGCGGCTAAGACCTGAGCCCACACAGTTGCTGCAAGGTATTGTGGGCAGGCACGAGGCGATTACAGAAATATCCACCCTCAATGAATGCTTTGATCCAAAATGAAACACTACTTCACTGCCCATTTTTAGGTTGCTGCTTTGCAGCAATATAGGGGTCATAATATTTTCCTCTCAACTAAGCAAGGAAACCTACATTTCTATGGAAAAATTCACAAAACACAATCAATCAATCTTTTTTTATATAGCACCAATTCACAAAAATGGTATCTGAAGATGCTTTAAAAAGAGCAGATCTAGACCATGTTCTATGTTTACGTTGTTTACAAAGACCTGACATCAAGTTGAGATTAGATTGTTTCTTATCTCAATCCACCATGAGCGGCGTGGAAGAATTTCCTGTAAACAGGTTGAAACCTCCAGCAGAACCAGACTCATGTTTCACTGCCACCTGCTGTGACTGTGTTGGGATTGAAAAGGGATGGATGAAGAAAGACATGGGTAGAGTCAGACAAAGATAATGCAAACAACAACATGTCAACACAACATGTGCAACTAAAGTAAATGTTTTTAAATCAGTTTTCACTGGAAAAGGGTGTGCACTGACTTTGCTTTCAGAGAGTCTATGTGTGGTTTCCCAGAAATGATCAGATAGATCACGAGTTTGATGATGGCGTTTTGTTACACTTGAAATGCAACTTTTCTATTAATGATTTAAAAATTTAAAAAAGGATGCAAAACTTTTATCACTGACTTCCAAGAAATGAATCTCAAATCCTTTTGAATGAGAGTAGATAACTTAAAACAAGCACACAAAGCAGACATTACTGTTGATCATTGGAATATCTTCCTGTAGAAGAGTAACTATGAATAAATGGGATTTCTATAGGGTATAACTGAGTGAAGGCAGGTCTGTTTACTGCTTTTACAGTATTATTCCTGATGATAATACTTATGCAGCAGCGAACCATTGGGAGAGAAACAAATGTGTCATGTGTGACATGTGAAACACTGCTGAGAATGACTGCAGTCATAATGCCCAATCTCTGTCCATCTCCCAAACTAAGCCTGATGGCATTTTGTGCATGATGATCTAAAACAACTGTGACAGACTCCCAGATCAAGTCTTGATGCTGAATATATTGGCTTCTTTTCTTGCATATAGCCAAACTGTTGGCGGAACAATCCCCTGTGAACTGTAGATTTAGTTCCAGTTTTGGAGTCTGGGCCTACAGCTGTACTCTAGTTTGGTTACTTTTTTACGTGAAGGTAATTTAAAGCTGCACAAATGTCTAATTGTCCAAACACAAGCATTAAATGGCCTGGCCACATTAGGGTCTAAATGATTTTGAGGAGCACTGGGGACGTAAGGAGAGCTGGGGTTCTGAGAAGTCAGCTGTTGCAGTGGGCTGCAGTGTAGTAGTGCAGAGAGATGTGCGAAGGGACCAGGCTAACACTGCATGCACTGCATTGTGTATGTATGTGTGTGTGTGTGTGTGTGTGTGTGTGTGTGTGTGTGTGTGTGTGTGTGTGTGTGTGTGTGTGTGTGTGTGTGTGTGTGTGTGTCCGTCCTGGGTAATGTGGACTTATTTAAAGCCAGCAGCTCTGGGGACTTTGGGATTCATCTCCTCCTCATGTGTTATCAGCATGCCAGCTTTTCAAATGGTGCAGCAAGTGACACAGTACATAAAGCAGCCTCTGCCTCTCTGAAGAGCCCCTCGTCCCAGAATAGCTCAGGCCCGCTCTATCTAACTGATGCCCGAGAAAGTCTGAGACATCACGGCAACACCTCTCAGTCTGCCACAGCAACAGATAGCGGCATCAACAAAGATGGCTGACCCCAAGTCAAGAAAACTTTGGTGTTCCTTTCTCTCGTTTCTCAAACTAATTGCTGTGTGGGTCAAGGGAAATATACTCCTGCTGTCCCATCATAAGCAGGCCCATAACCTCTAATGATTTTGAAAAGTTAAAGAGTCTTGGTTGACTGCTTTCCGTTTATCAACATCACTTTTGCACAATTCGACATTGCCAACAGCGTACAGTCAATCTCCCTATCAGGAATGCTGGAGTCTGGCTTTGTCTATTCTGAGAAACCGTGGTCCCCCTTCCCTCCCCCATGCTGCACTGTCACCCTGCTCTCATACCAGGCACCAACCTCTCCCCTTGCTCTGAAGGTCAGATCTGGTGGAGCCACAGTGAGAGAGGCACCGTGCTTATGCCAAAATTACTGGATATACCAAATCACAGAATCTACATGTGACAACATAGCACACTGTGCTATCAGAGAAAAGTTACGAGATACCAAGAAACATTTAAATGTCATCATAGGTTAGAGGTTCTAAAGCTCCAGACACTGCTTGTAACAGCTATACAGAAAAAAAATGGAAAATTATTTTCAAACCTAAAAAATGTCCCTGCATGCCTTGGATGAAACGTCACTCATGTTGACTGCTCTTCACTTCACACGGGCCATATTATTGTGTGCTAGGAGCTACGCCCCATGTTTCACTCTATTAATAAAATATTGTGTATTTATAGTAGCATGTTTAATGCCACACCACTCCTGAAATAATCTCTTCTAAGGTTGCATCCACTGTGGCCACATACAATAGCAAACATCCCTGTTGGCACTTAACAACGCAAAATGCTGCTGGGCTCTTACTTTCAGGAAATCATGTGTTCTTAAACATCATCACTTGAACTGGAAAGAGATCATCTGTGAATAATAGGAGATTGAGAGAGGATTGGGATCAACAAATAAAAGATGGATGTTCACCTAAAACTGAACCTTTTATATTGGAATGTCATGTGTATAATTATGTAGTTTCCCTCATGATATTCCCTCAAAATGCCATTTTTTTTTTGTTTCTAGGTGTGAACACAAATCCCTGTCCTTATTGAGGCAATGATGTACCGTCCTTCAAAACCTATGGAGTGTTAAAATTCTCCCCTTCAGGGATGCTCCTACTGCAACTCTCTCCCAGTCCCTCGCAGTGTGTGTAGTGCATAAAATAACTGGGATACAAAAATAGCCGGCTTGGGTTTAGCGCAATGACAAAAACGTAGCTTTCCTTTTGTGTCAATTGAGACAGGCGCTCAGCACCAATAGGCGGTAGAGGAGGTGGCATATGCTAATGAAGGACAAATGTCCACTGACCATGACCTTGACAAACACAGTATAAAGGAAGGCACATATCTCCAAGCTGTTATTTGGTTGTGGTCGTCCTGAGGTCAGTGGAAAAGTTTTGCTGGTTGTTTGTTACGCATTTTACGCGCGAGTTGGATGACTCTTAAAGATTCGTATGAAGCTTTGATTTCATATGCAGAAGTAATGCAATATTGTTTAACTTACCTGACACGTGTCAGTTAACTTTCCTTATGTGTCTTTATTTTGTTCTTGTTTGGCGGTAGTGGATTTGCGCTCTTTACGCACAGGCAGTGTTTTCTTGACCACGTCGAGGCTGCAGAAGAAAAAACAACTTCATCTTAACCAAAAGAACTATTGACACTTACGAAAGGTTTTCTTCTCTTACTAAAGGAATTCCCCATCTATCTTGAACCACTTTCGGTCCGGGTTTTGGGGGTACCGGCAAGGGGTTGCCACCATGTCGCGCTTTGACACGAAGGAGTTCGGGGAGGCTGCACCGTTTTTACGCAAATCGGACCTGGAGCTGCTGGCGGCGCACACCATTCCCTTTGATGGTAGGCCTAATAAAGAGAGCTGAAATATATGGAGTCTCATGGAAAAATCACTTCAAGTTTATTTCTAACAGAAAATAATTCAGTTTTTAATCAATGTCAGAACTGTATCTGTTTTAATTTCGTCAGAAATTCAGGCGATGACAGTCAAATTTATTAATGATTAATGCTTTGAAGTGTGTTTAAAACAATGACAGTGTCAAAACATTGCAAAATATGATTTAGATAACAATAAGCACTCAGAAATAATTGGAGCAATAGCCCCTCACTCTTTTTTAAAAGTCCAAATTATCTTATGACATAGTTAAAAACAAATTAAGGTGCAATATAAATGTTTTGAAATAACTGCATTTGAGTTGTAATGCTAAATCTTCACTGAAATTATTTTTTTTGTGTTCAACATTTATTAAGTGATGCTTTAGTTTATTTCATGATCAATGATTTTATTGTCTCTACCAGCATGTTTAATATGAAGATATTATCTTTTTCCCAACATCCTTTGCTTTACTGTTAGGTAAGAAGCGAGCTTGGATCCCAGATGAAAAAGAGGCGTACATTGAGATTGAGATCAAGGAGCTCAGCGGTGACAATGTCACTGTTGAAACCAAAGATGGGAGAGTAAGTAATCATCCGAATACATGCAATAATGAATTAAATCCTTTATTAGACACCTTTTCTTATCACCAAGAGCCCAGTAACAAAATGTCCACCTGTTTCCACCTCCTAAGACTTTAACAGTAAAAGAGGATGACATCCAGCAGATGAATCCTCCAAAGTATAACATGATCGAAGACATGGCCATGCTGACACACCTCAACGAGGCCTCTGTGCTGTACAACCTGCGCAGACGCTACGCAGCCTGGATGATCTATGTGAGTATCACATTATGGTACTTCCCCTCTCCCATGTTTCCATGTTCCCTTCAGAGGCATGATTATCCAGATTAAGTTGCTGGGTTCAGCTGTAAGCTCCAGCAATGTCAGTCTGTCAATGGAAGAACCGGTCATGTTGACTGGAGGTGATGTATCATAGATGGTTAATGTAGTGTTGTTCTTCAGACTTACTCCGGGCTCTTCTGTGTGACGGTGAATCCATACAAGTGGCTGCCTGTCTACACAGCCCCTGTGGTCGCTGCCTACAAGGGCAAACGCCGCTCTGAGGCCCCTCCACATATATACTCCATTGCAGACAATGCATACAATGATATGCTGCGCAGTAAGTGTTTTCATACTCTAAAGTACCATGACAGCATACAGTGTACACAAGCACATACACACTGATAAAACAAGTATGAATAAACATACCTCTCAGTTATTTCAGTTATACAGCCTTATGTTATGTTCATTTCCACAGATCGTGAGAACCAGTCCATGCTCATCACGTAAGTACCAGCTGTTTTTGGGTCTTGTTTCAGTGAATATGTAGAGAGTAGAAAGACAGCTTCTGACATAAAACATGTAGACCGCCCACATACAGACACTTGAAAGCTTTGATATTTTTTGCTCTAAAGCTTTTGGCTTTAACAGAACTCTTTTTCATACTCTTTTTTTTGCCCTTTTCCTCTCCTTTGTGTCATGCAGTGTGATAATATTGATTCACATTAGCTTTAAAAGTTTTGTGACCAGTTTTTGCCTGTTGTATGTACACTTTGTTATTTTTCACACTCCTATAGCGGAGAATCCGGTGCTGGCAAAACTGTCAACACGAAACGTGTCATTCAGTATTTTGCCATTGTGGCAGCTCTTGGGGACACACCTGCCAAAAAAGGAGTAAGGCTGATGAGGCAACCTGTATTTTTGTTCCCTGGCTTTTTTGTTGCTGTATTTATTTTTCATTTTTCATTTTGGTCCCAGGAATCCTTCAGTGTATTCCCTATAAACCATCTCCATACATTTTCCTCCTTGTCAAAGTGGTGAATGTGAGAACTGATTACATTCATGTCTCAGCCTTTACCTCATGTGTTGTGTTGCCCTTTCCAGCCTCTTTCCTCTGCTTTAATATTTTTTCCTTTTACCCTTTCCACGTAATTTTGTCTTTTTCATTTTTATTTTTTGCTTCAATTTTTTTCATTATCTTTCCCTTTGCTTTGGATTTTGGTTTTGACCATTCTGTGTTGGTTTGTGTTGGTTTTTCTTACTTTTTTCTCCCCTGCGCTCACAACTCTTCATCAAATGAAATGAAGAAGACACTGATTTTGACCTTAGCCTTAACAACCACTGTCTAAGTTGGTTTTGATTGTTCTTGTTGGTAGTGAAAATAATATATCATTGTGTTTCCTATGATATGGCACTCATTCTTTCCTCATTTCTTTTACAGCAAGGTCCTGCCACTAAAACAGGGGTGAGTTCAAGCTGCATTTCTAATGTGTTTAGCACTGTTCAAATAAACTGCAGTTTGTTAATGAGAAAAGAAACAACAAAAACACACAATAATAATAATAATAATAATAATAATAATAATAATAATAATGTGATTCACGTCTTCATCTTTACCTTTCATCTTTTCTTTAGGGGACGCTAGAGGATCAGATCATCGAGGCGAACCCCGCCATGGAGGCGTTTGGTAACGCCAAAACGTTAAGGAATGATAATTCATCCCGTTTTGTGAGTACCCAGAAATTTCATTCTGATATAATAATGTATGATTACAGTGCTTTAAATTGTATACATTTAAGCTATGTTTGGGTTGATTTCTGTAGCATTTCAAAGATTTATTTTCTCACAGGGAAAGTTCATCAGGATCCACTTTGGACCTACTGGCAAACTAGCCTCGGCTGATATTGATATATGTGAGTTAATCGAAAGATGTTGTATTCATTATGTACTTTTCTTCCTTTTGAACTTTTTTTTCCTTATTCCATATTAACATGCTCCTCTTTCACCTCAGATCTTCTGGAAAAATCCAGAGTGATATTTCAGCAGCCTGGAGAGAGGAGCTACCACATCTACTACCAGATCATGTCGCAGAAGAAACCTGAACTGTTAGGTAAGTCTCTCTGGCTGCTCTGGATGTTTCATTACACATAACTGCAGGACAGTGATGTCATCCTTTCAACTCTTTGCTTCAGACATGCTGCTTGTGTCTACCAACCCGTACGACTACCACTTCTGCTCCCAGGGAGTGACCACAGTGGAGAGCATGGATGACGGACAGGAACTGATGGCCACTGATGTAAGAGCTTTCATTTTTCATACACAAAGAGAAGTCATGACTCATTCATAAAAGACACATTGAGGAGCATTTTGACTTACTTCAAATTTGCACAGCATGCTATGGACATCTTAGGCTTCCTGCCTGACGAGAAGTATGGCTGCTATAAAATAGTGGGAGCCATCATGCACTTTGGAAACATGAAGTTCAAACAGAAGCAGCGGGAGGAGCAGGCAGAGGCTGACGGCACTGAAAGTAAGAGCCAGTAAAACATAACAATAACTAGCATTTGATCTAAAACCAAGTTCAAGTTTGAGATTTGTGTATTTTTCTATTTCTCTATTTATTTTAACAGGTGCAGACAAGGCCTCATACCTTATGGGAGTCAGTTCAGCTGACCTTATCAAGGGCCTTCTTCACCCAAGGGTGAAGGTGGGGAATGAATACGTGGTGAAGGGGCAGAATGTGGAGCAGGTGAGGAGATACGAGGTCTGCTGTCTGTGGTTTGTTTAGAGTAAAGAGAATGATTTCTAGATCTTTCTGTTATGAGTAAAGCAAAATGAGCCACCATCACAAAATGAATTGATTTATACATCAAATAAATATGAGCAGCATGAAAGCTCTTTCACAAAATCGAGTGATCACCTTCAGCTCATTTTGCTGGATGGTTGTATGCTAATGAGAGGATGCTTCTCAATCCTCAGCTGATCAATACGCTGGCCACTCCACACATACTAGAAACTGGTATCCAAGCAACAGAGTGTATCCATGTGAATGACAGCTGTATTCCTTGTGTGTGACTGTGTGTGTGTGTATTTATGTGTGGGTGAGGTAGGTTAACTACGCTGTTGGTGCTCTGGCAAAAGCCACGTATGACCGTATGTTCAAATGGCTCGTGGGGCGGATCAACCGGACCCTGTACACCTCTCTGCCTCGCCAGTACTTCATAGGAGTTCTTGACATCGCTGGCTTTGAGATATTTGATGTAAGTTCCTCCATACTTTAAGATTTATCAATTAGAGCTTGATTTGTATTGGTATGGTCACATTTTGGATTGATATCAACAGGTGCTTTGCTCGTGCTTCTTTCCCTTTTATTGAATTAGCTTTAGAGGATGAATCTTTGTAACAAGTTTGTCATAATGCTTCATCTTATCACCTGTTCTCTTCCCATCGCAGCTCAACAGCTTTGAGCAGCTGTGCATCAACTTCACAAATGAAAAACTGCAACAGTTTTTCAACCACCATATGTTCATCCTGGAGCAGGAGGAGTATAAGAGGGAGGGCATAGAATGGACCTTTATTGACTTTGGGCTCGACCTGCAGGCTTGCATTGATCTTATTGAAAAGGTAAAGTATTCAATTTCAATTTCTCTAAATGTATTCTTAAATAAAGTGCACCAGCTAACTCTCTGTTCTTTCACCAGCCGATGGGCATCATGTCTATCCTTGAAGAGGAGTGCATGTTTCCAAAGGCTTCAGACAGCAGCTTTAAAGCCAAGATGTATGATAATCACATTGGCAAGTCGCCTAATTTCCAAAAGCCACGACCGGACAAGAAGCGCAAGTTCGAGGCTCATTTCGAGCTGATGCACTATGCCGGAGTGGTAAGTGTATCCTCTCTAAAGCCCAGAGACAATCTTCCCGCATTATGATTATGTACAGATTCTGAAAACTGAGATGCTCCTGCTGTGTTTTTACAGGTTCCATATAACATTGTTGGCTGGCTGGACAAAAACAAAGACCCACTGAATGAAACAGTGGTGGCCTGTTTCCAGAAGTCTGCCAACAAGCTGCTAGCTTCTCTGTACGAGAACTACGTCAGCTCTGACTCAGGTACAGTAAATAAGTGACTGACAGACGTCTATGGCAAGTAAAGGACAGTTTAAGGGGGCCATATTGACTGTTCTGTTTATTGATTTGCAGCACCTGATCCCAAGACAGGCAAGGAGAAGAGGAAGAAGGCTGCCTCTTTCCAGACTGTGTCTCAGCTTCATAAGGTGAGACTAACAACCCAGAGTAAAACAGTCTATCAATAATGCTGTTCACTGTAGACTATAGTTATTAAAATAACTACCTGTATTTTGTGCGATATGAGAAAATGTGGACATCCCTGGACTGCTGGGTTGGAGGCAGTTAAGACTTGCAGTGATGTTTAGGGCATTGATCACATGAACATCACTTTAAGTCTGTGCTAGCTCCGCTCTTCTCCACATCAAGGACTTCACATCAGAGGGACCAAAACTGCAGAATGAAAAATCGAAGATGTAATTTTAGATGTTGTATTTTGTGCATCAATGTTTTAATAGAAGAAAATGAATGACAGTTAACTTGTTTGACTTGATCTTTCATGCTTCTACTTTCTTCCAGGAAAATCTGAATAAGCTGATGACCAACCTGCGCAGCACCCAGCCTCACTTTGTACGCTGCATTATCCCTAATGAGACCAAGACTCCAGGTAACATAAAACACAAGCATCACATATCATCAGGGGCTCAACTAATGGGACTACTAATATGTTTAAAACATGTTCTGCACAGGAATAATGGATTCATTCATGGTGCTGCACCAGCTGCGCTGCAACGGTGTGCTGGAAGGCATCAGGATCTGCAGGAAGGGCTTTCCCAACCGCATCCTTTACGCTGAGTTCAAACAGCGGTAAAGATCAAGATCACATCATCTTTGGACATCTTTGCTTGCACTTGGAGTCACAGTAACAATCAGTCCTTAAACACTGTTGTGGTGATTCACTCAGCTACCGCATCCTGAACCCCCAGGCCATCCCAGATGATAAGTTTGTGGACAGCAGGAAAGCTGCAGAGAAGCTGCTGGCATCCCTGGATATTGACCACAACCAGTACAGATTTGGACACACTAAGGTAGGAGGAGGAGATTGTGTAATGAATAATGCAGAGATGGAAAAGAGCTGCTGTTGAACTAAACGTGTTCTTTTTTCTTTCATCTTTTACTATGTAGGTGTTCTTCAAGGCAGGCCTGCTTGGTCACCTTGAGGAGTTGAGGGATGAGCGTTTGGCCAAAGTCCTGACCCTGCTGCAGGCAGCATCTAGAGGCAAAATCATGAGGAACGAGCTGATGAAGATGACGGAAAGGAGGTAAATATGACTGAAATATTGGTTAACACATTAACTTTTTTCAAATAAAACGGAGTGAGCATTAAATGTACCCCGAGGCACATGAAAGCCCTTGAGCTTGATCACTCAATACCAAGAAGGTGAAGACATGAGTACAAAAAGGCCTCCCTCAACAGTTGCTCGTCTGAACAGGTTCAATAGCAACACGATCAGCTGCGAGCCTTTCAGCCTGTGATACACTATACCTTGGAGTTCACTCCCTTGCTCTAGTATGTGTGGCATGCAAGGGCAGTGTTATTGGCGTGTGTGAGGCGTGTGCTTGCCCTTGTATGGTTACCAGGCATGTGTGTGGCCGCACTGTTAATAAGGGCCCCATCCCTCACGCACAAACACACTGACACACACAGACACACACCCCTCTTGCAGGTCTCAGGCCATTCTCTCAATCCACTCTCTCTAAATTAAACAATGCTGACGGTGTCCCCAGAGCCAGGTGGTGACATGTGTCAAATGGCAGCTGCTCAGGCCCTCCCTAAAAATACAACCACCAGCCCCCTGCGTGCCCGATGGCCCCTGGCCCCTTTTGTCCGCGGCGCCTGTACTTCTAAGTGAGTGCATTGGTGGGATATGTGGCGTGTGACAGAGGATTTAAGGCGGCCGTTGGACAGAGGGCTTTGGTTTCTAAATAAACACAGACGCTCACCTTTGAGAGGCACCCGGCATGGAGTCATGTCAAAATGCAATCAGCCCCCCCCCACCCTTGTTCAGACACCTCCCACCCTGGCGTGTGCACGCTCACTCAAACTTACCCTCTAAACACTGACAGGAAGTCCTTGACCGGTCTGCTCTGGGTCCATATTTAGGGCTGTGAGACGCCATTCTACTGAGACCAAATCAACCTGGTAACCCTGTTTGGTCACAGTTAGCAAACATCAAAAGCAACATTAGGTTTATGATTTCATGTCACACCCCTTGGTGTATGATTAGATACCATGGAGCAGTTGTAGGATTAGTGCCAAAAATTAAGCACCAAGGATAAGTAACTAAATAAATAGACCGGGGGACTTCAGTATAAATCTTTTTGACCTTCTTGGGTTTACTTGAACTTCACTTCTGCTTTTTAAAGAACCTCATGGTCTGCATCGTTGGGTCCTAACCTTTTGTTTCTGGTGTATCACAACATCCCTGACTTCAAACGACCACCTGTTATGTTCTTTAAGCCTTAACACAGGAGAAAAGATGAACCATTAGTGACTTTATAATTGTGGATATGACAGCCATCAGTGTTAAAGTTGTTCTAGTTTGAGGTTAGATGATTAAACCAGTTTTTGTTAAAACATAGTCAGCCACTTTAACAGCTAACCAAATGCTTATACCACTGTTCTATACTTTTTTTCTAAGTTGTATTTTTGGGCTTTTTGCCTTTATTTTTATAGGACAGCTGAAGAGAGACAGAAAATGTGGGGAGTAGAGAGCGGGGGAAGACATGCAGGAAATGGTCGCGGCCGAGAAACAAACCGGCGACCCCTGCGACGAGGACTGTAGCCTCTGTACGTGGGGCGCTTAGACCGCTAGGCCACCAGCGACCCCTATTCTTTTGGCTAACTATTTAAAATGCATTTTCTAACCAAAAAATTAAATTGCCCAATGCCTTTAAAGATACGTTTCTAAACCAACAAGAGAAGTCTTTGTGATAGTGAAGTCTTTATTTTTCTCTTCTTTATTTTAACTCCATCCTGCCATCAGGGAGGCTCTGATGATCATCCAGTGGAACATCCGAGCTTTCAACGCTGTCAAGCATTGGCCCTGGATGAAGCTCTTTTTCAAAATCAAGCCTCTACTGAGGAGTGCAGCCACTGAGAAAGAGCTCGCCTCTCTGAAGGAGGAGCTGGCCAAGCTGAAGGAGGCTCTGGAGAAATCGGAAGTGAAGCGCAAAGAGCTCGAGGAGAAGCAGGTCAGCCTGATCCAAGAGAAGAATGACCTGGCTCTACAGCTGCAGGCAGTAAGTGGCACTCCTGATTAGGCGGACAGAGTAGAGGTGTGTGACTTCAACTAATATTTCTCATTCTCTGCTGTCTTCTACAGGAGCAAGATAATCTTGCAGATGCCGAAGACCGCTGTGACCTGTTCATCAAAACTAAGATCCAGCTGGAGGCCAAAGTTAAAGAAATCATGGAGAGGCTGGAGGACGAAGAGGAGATGAGCGCTAATGTGGTCGCCAGGAAGCGCAAGCTGGAGGATGAGTGCTCTGAGCTGAAGAAAGACATTGATGATCTGGAGATCACACTGGCCAAAGTGGAAAAGGAGAAACATGCCACTGAGAACAAGGTAAGGACATTTGGAAAGGAGATTAGGAAGCTGCCTCCAGGCCCAAGAGAGTTTCACAGCACAGCAGATTCATAATCCACAAATGCATTTCCCTCCCAACGCACAGGTGAAGAACCTGATTGAAGAAATGGCAGCTCTAGATGAAATCATAATGAAGCTGACCAAAGAGAAGAAGGCCCTCACTGAGGCTCATCAGCAGACTCTGGATGACCTGCAGGCGGAGGAAGACAAAGTCAACACTCTGACTAAAGCCAAAGCAAAGCTGGAGCAACAAGTAGATGATGTTAGTATTAGTAATTAAGTCAGAGGAAAAAAAAACATGCTTTTGCATAATTTCTTTTCAATGGATGACATCACTCATGCATATAACTTAACAGTTTTAATATTCATTCTGTGAATCAGCTGGAGGGCACACTGGAACAAGAGAAGAAGCTGCGTATGGACCTGGAGCGGGTCAGACGTAAGCTGGAGGGAGATCTGAAACTCTCCCTGGAGTCTGTCATGGACTTGGAGAACGACAAGCAGCAACTTGATGAGAAGCTGAAAAAGTAATAGATTTTATTACACAGCGTAACATGGGTGGCTTTTAAGAAATGATCACTAGCATGTCTTTTCTTTTTTTTACTAGGAAAGACTTTGAAATGAACGAGATAAGCTCAAGGATTGAAGATGAGCAAGCTTTGGTCAATCAGCTCCACAAGAAGATAAAAGAGCTGCAGGTGGAAACTAGTCTCTTAACCTCTAGCAGTCCTGAATGGATCGTGTTGCTTTTATTTTGACAAATAAGTGAAAACTCTTTCCACCAGGCCCGTACAGAGGAGCTTGAAGAGGAGTTGGAGGCTGACCGGTCTTCCAGGGCAAAAGTTGAGAAGCAGCGTGGCGATGTGGCTCGTGAACTCGAAGATCTAAGTGAACGTCTGGAGGAGGCTGGTGGAGCCACCTCAGCCCAGGTAGAGGTCAACAAGAAGAGAGAAGCTGATTTCCTCAAACTGAGGCGAGACCTGGAGGAAGCCATGCTGCACCATGAGGCTACCACGGCAGCCTTGCGGAAGAAGCACGCTGACAGCGTTGCAGAACTGAGCGAGCAAATCGACAGCCTGCAGCGAGTCAAGCAGAAGCTGGAGAAGGAGAAGAGCGAGGCCAAGATGGAGGTAGACGATCTGGCATCTACTATGGAGCAGCTCTCCAAAGGCAAAGTAGGTGGAAAACATAGAAACAACGCAGGGAAAGATTTGGTTCAAGATCAAAGCATTAGGCCAATGAGTCTAAAATTTAAATGTCGATATCTTGTCCACAGGCTGCTTCTGAAAAGGTGTGCCGTCTCTATGAAGACCAGATGAATGAGGCTAAAGCCAAGGTTGACGAGCTCCAGAGACAGCTCAACGAAGCCAACACCCAAAGGGCCCGCGCTCAGGCTGAGGGCGGTAGGGAACCTTCATCAGATTACTATTCTCAGAGACAAATTTCACCAACCAAGAAGTAATACAAGAACCATTTTCTTTCAACTGTAGGTGAGCTGGGGAGAAAGCTTGAGGAGCGAGACGCCATGGTCTCTCAGCTCCAACGTGCCAAGAACTCCTTCGGCCAGAATGTTGAAGAACTCAAGAAACAGCTGGAGGAGGAGAATAAGGTCAGCTCCTCATCACTGTATCACACAATGGCTATGTCTTTACAAAACTGTCAGCAACCTCCAGAAACTCAGAGCTTCCCATGTTTGAATAATTGTTCTCATCATGATTTGTGTCTTCAGGCTAAGAGCGCCCTGGCCCACTCGCTGCAGTCATCTAGACACGACTGTGATCTCCTGAGAGAGCAGTATGACGAGGAGCAGGAAGCCAAGGCTGAGCTGCAGAGAGCTCTGTCTAAAGCCAATGTAGATGTGGCTCAGTGGAGGACAAAGTATGAAACTGATGCTATCCAGAGGACTGAGGAGCTGGAGGAAGCCAAGTGAGTGAGATGTATTTTTAACTTACAGAATCAAATGGCAAACAATGATTTTTTTATTCATGACCGCCAACCATGTTTGCCTCTCATTAGGAAGAAGTTAGTGACTCGTCTGCAGGAGGCTGAAGAGTCTGTGGAGACTTCCAATGCCAAGTGCTCCTCTTTGGAGAAGACTAAACATCGTCTACAGATGGAGATGGAGGATCTGGTCATTGATCTGGAGCGCGCAAATGCTGCAGCTGCTGCTCTTGACAAGAAGCAACGCAACTTTGATAAGGTATTAGCTGAACATAACTTGTACAGAGCACTGATTTTGTGTAGGGAATATTAGCAAATGTTTATCTTCTCACCTTATAACATTGTAGGGTTGGGACAAGGCCAACTCATGACTTTTTTCTTTCTGATTAAAATATGTTTGAATTGTGTTCTTCAGGTGCTGGCTGAATGGAGACAGAAGTATGAGGAGTGCCAGTCGGAGCTGGAGACTTCTCAGAAAGATTCCCGTGGCCTTAGCACAGAGCTCTTCAAACTGAAGAACTCCTACGAGGAGACCCTGGATCATCTGGAGACCATCAAGAGGGAGAACAAGAATCTTCAAGGTATCTGTCATTTAGCTCACAGGATGAATACTCGCTTTGAAAGATGCAATCAAACTGACAACTAGATTCGAAAGAGATCAAATATGAATATTTGCTCTGTCTGCTTCTTCAGAGGAAATTGCCGACCTGTCTGATCAAATCAGTCAGGGAGCCAAGACCATCCATGAGCTTGAAAAAATGAAGAAGGGTCTGGACATGGAGAAAAGTGAGATTCAAGCTAGCTTGGAGGAAGTTGAAGTAAGTGGTTTTCTGAGTTCTCTCACTTTGCTAATCTTGTGTCCTGGGTTAGGGTTAACCCGGGTTGTGTACTGAAGAATTCTTTGGTAGAGATTCCCCTCAAAAGATTTTCAGGTATTATGTGTATGTTTGTCTCAGGGCACTTTGGAGCATGAAGAAAGCAAAAGTCTCCGCATCCAGCTGGAGCTTAACCAGATCAAGGCTGAAGTTGACAGGAAGTTGGCAGAGAAGGATGAGGAGATTGACAACCTTCGGTAAGATTCATTGATTACTTCTTTCTTTCCCCTTTGTAGAATATCTTTGGTTCTTGTATCAACATATCCATGCAAACTGAGTATTTCCAAATTTCTCCCTATTATGTCTTTCACCCTCTAGCCGTTACAACCAGCGATCACTGGAGTCCATGCAGGCCACATTGGATGCAGAGTCCAGGTCTCGTAACGAGGCCTTGCGTCTGAGAAAGAAGATGGAGTGTGACCTCAATGAGATGGAGGTGCAGCTGAACCATGCCAACAGGCAGGCTGCTGAGTCTCAGAAGCTACTGAGAAACCTGCAAACTCAGATTAAGGTGAGTCAATTTAACCAGTCAGTCAGTGGACTGTACTGGTGTTAGATTCATCACCACAAACACCATTAAAGAGGTGGTCTTGTGCTTTTTCATATCTTAAAACAAATAGTAAGTTAAATGTTGGATGTCAATACCAAATGTGGTTAAAGAGACAGTACCTTGAATTAATCATTTCAGACAGAAACTGAATGAGAAGGACAGTATAGAGCCTAAAAATGAGTATAAATGATACCTCTGAAACTAAATGTTTTACTTCTACCTGACTCCAGGACCTTCAGTTGGAGCTGGATGACACAGTTCATAAGAACGAGGAGCTGAAGGAACAGGTGGCATTGACTGAGCGTCGCAACAACCTGCTTGTATCTGAGGTGGAGGAGTTCAGAGCTCTGCTTGAACAGAACGATCGAGCTCGCAAGCTGGCAGAGCATGAACTGCTTGAGGCAACTGAGAGAGTAAACCTCTTGCACTCTCAGGTAGGGTGATGCAAACACAACTACGGTACAACCGTCTTTCACATTTAAATCCCTTTAATTACCAATGAGCACATCATAGGTTATTTGCATCATTGATTTTGAGCTAGTTCCTCTTTTTGGTTGTTAGCTGGAAAACATTTAGTGTGAGAAAAATTGTCCAGCCTTTTTGCTACCCTCAGTTTAAGCTTCTGCAATAATACATGGAGGATAATATTGACTAGGAGTTTAATGCTGGGATGATGCTCAAAGTTGATTTTTATTTTTAGAACACTGGACTTCTCAACCAGAAGAAGAAGCTGGAATCTGATCTGTCCACACTGTCAAATGAGGTGGATGATGCTGTGCAGGAGTGCCGCAACGCTGAGGAAAAAGCCAAAAAGGCCATCACTGATGTAAGTCACAAAAACAAGGTGGAAAATCTACGATTTTTCCAACAAGCAATTACTGTAAGTTAATCTTACAAGGGTTGGATAGTGATCATGGGGACCTTCTAGTCTTCAGTAAGTAGGCTAATGTCCAGTCACTAACTGTTCTTCACTGATTCTTTAAACTGTAGGCAGCCATGATGGCAGAAGAGCTGAAGAAAGAGCAGGACACCAGTGCTCATCTGGAGAGGATGAAGAAGAACATGGAGCAGACAGTAAAGGATCTGCAGATGCGATTGGACGAGGCTGAGCAGATTGCTCTCAAAGGCGGCAAGAAGCAGGTCCAGAAACTGGAGGCCAGGGTGAGACGTGTGTCAGTTTAAATGCTTATGTCACCTCATTGTACTTATTAGTTGTAAGTTTCGTTGCAGTTTGTAATGAATGGACTGGTCATTCTCTGAACCCTTTTTGTAGGTCAAAGAACTTGAGAATGAACTTGAGTCTGAGCAGAAGAAGAGCCAAGAGTATCAGAAAGGTGTGCGCAAGTACGAAAGGAGAATCAAAGAGCTCTCCTACCAGGTGAACCATCACTGTTTGTTCATACAGCGCTCTGGGTGTATCACATAAATATTTATATGATTATTTTTACTGTATTGAAATGAGTGTAAGAGCTCCCTGTTCTGTTTGTTCAGGCTGAGGAAGACAAGAAGAACCTGATCCGCCTGCAGGACCTCATCGATAAGCTGCAGGCCAAGTTGAAGGGTTACAAGAGACAGGCTGAAGAAGCTGTGAGTCCACTATCAGGAATTTGCTATTATTACAGGCAATTAGGGATGAATGATTATCATAACCATAGTTGGATCACTGGAGTGGTTCATATACCAGGAAAATATTTAAAGAGTCAGAGCATCAGTTCGACACACTTTAAAGTTTACTTGTTGTCATCTTTTTTCAGGAGGAGCATGCAAACTCCAACCTGACCAAGTTCAGGAAGCTCCAGCATGAGCTCGATGATGCAGAGGAGAGGGCTGACATGGCTGAAACACAGGTCAACAAGCTGCGGGTCCGCACCCGTGACCAAGTTAGCAAGGTTAGTAAACTAAATATATAATTGTTTTTGTTGAAGTATGCAGCCACATTGTACGACCTTTGGTGGTATTGACTAAAATTAGCCTGCAGGCTTTATTAAAAGATCTAATCATAGAAGGCACAAGATGTAATCATCTGTTAAGGATGACCTCACATAGCCCTCTCATGTGATCTGTAGTGTAGTCATGAGTAACTCTATAATGCTGTGTATGTGGTTGCTAATAAACATCCCTATCTTGTGTATTTCAGCTTGCCGAGTGATGTCTGGAGGCTGCGAGCTGTGTCCAAACATATCACAGCCACCCAGCTGCAACAGCTGTGCTCAACTGTGAGGACACCTAAATAAAGACTAATAAACCTTTACATGTCTACCGTGTTTTTATTTCAGAGTCAGTATTTGACAGATGGAAATCCAACAAAAAGGTCTAAAGAAGAATTTATTATATTATTTATCTGACAAACAGCGGTTTAATAAGGAAAATGAAGGTCAATATCAGCATTAGAGGAACAGAAGGGTGAAAGTTGGTTACAGAAGTAGTTATAATAGAATGTGAAACTGAAAGATGAATCTTATGAGAGCTTGAATCAAACAGGGTTAGAAAGTTATTAAGACTAAAGGGTACAGAGGTGAATTTTCAAAACCCAACCATGTGAGATTTTATGCAATGTAAATGCAAATGAAAAAAAAAAACACTGGGGTGTTTTCTAATATGAAGGATTAAGATTTTACACTATATGTTTAAGCCACCATCTTCATCTTGTAAGGGTTTATTCACCAAACACGAATGACACCGTTACCCTGGTGAGGTGAGACCAACATGTTTGACCAACGAGTTTTTAACCTTTGTGCTGCAAAACTGAAGTCTTCATCATGCCAAAAACAGAACACAAGTCCCAATTTCATTAAGTCAAAATACCAGGGTTCAAAATAAAAACTGAATAGTGTTACATTTAACACAATGCAGCATGTTCTTGGCCAAAGGGCTTAACATTTCACCATTCTCTTTACATACAAGTGAATGAAATCTAAGGCCTACCGGGAGCATCACACCACATACAGCAGAACAACTTCTCTTGTGCATCATACAAAAAGGGCCACTCACTCATCCAGATCACAAAGCTACAGAATTCAGGGTTCAGAGATCGTTAATACAGTTGCCCCAGAGGAGTGCTCACAACATTCATGTTTATATACTGATACCATGGTTGACTTTATGATCGGGGGGGGGGGGGGGGGGGGGGGGATTTGAAAAACAAAAACAAAGGTGACACATGGTCAGTTTTAAGAATGACACCACTGCAGAAGTACCCAGTGTTAGATCACATCTCGTCATCAAGAGCCGTTGCAAACATCTCAGGCATTCTACATGGAAACTGAGAATTTGTCAGAGAAGCACTTGTAAAGTGTAGTTGCATTAAATTCATTGCAAAGCACAAAAGATGAACTAATTCAAATATGTGCACACCTACCAAGAGAGTTAAGACATGCTGAATGAAAGCTAGAAAGAAAGGAAACATTTCTGGTTGATTAGCTTTAAAGCAAACAAAAGGCTTTTTAAGTGTAAAGGACGTTTGTGTTTGCATCCCAAGGCGGCATAGCATTAGTAACTCTTGGCATCAGGGGCCAACTGTAGAAATGCCTATACATTCACATGAACATGTACTATGAACCATGACATGCTGGGAGTAAAACTGTACACTTATTATCAGAAGTGGTTTGATCTTTATGCTGTCAGGATAAAATATGAGGTAGCTCAACCATTTGTACTTATCTCAGGTTGGGTCTGTTTCATTTGAGACACCAAAAAAAATCAGTTCATGTCTGCATTTTCCATTTCCACACAACAGCTGCACATTCAGGCCACGGACCCATCAACAACATAGCCTTGCCCACTGCTTCGTCTTTGTCTAAACGAAAGATCACGTGGTGCCATGCAAAAAGAGCCATCACATAGAAAGATTGTCATTCTCAGCTTGTAGCCTAAGATTTTGAGAAGTAGCAGAAACCAGAGAAAGTGGTGAACCTTCAGCCCAAAGCTGATGCTGCTGGGTAGAAGGTTACACACAAACTTTGTGTGGACTGAAGCAATGAAAGTGGTATCTTAACACTAGTGCCTGCATAGTTTATTCTTTTACTAAAGCATCTCTCAGAACATCAATACAAATTGTTACAAAATGAAGACCTTTTTAATCAACAAATGTGTTAAAATATATAAACAGAAACAATTTTTACCTGTGCATCCTTTATTCTACAGTTTGTCCAGAGCTAAAAGCCTTTTTTTTCTCAACAGGAAAAAGAAAAGTAAGTCAACAAAAATAACCTGGTAAAGAAACGAGCCCCTGGATGAATCTTCAGACGCCATGAGAGTGGAGGGTTTTAGTTGAAGAGCCCTGCACGACTTGTGAAATGTGTCATCCTGCCCACAAGCTATCTCCATGTGCCAAAGAGCCAGAAAGCACCAAACATAACAGACCAACAGGTAGGTAAAATGAAAATGCTGTTCTTTAAGACCCCTGTAAAAACTCAAAATTCACCAGATAATCAGCCAGCAGGTAAGGTGTTGAATTGGCACGGAGTCATCCTGGAGCGTGTAGGTAGTGGGTGGTTGAGGCTGGTGACTCCTGGCAGCCCTGTGATGCATCAGGAGGACAGTTTACTCTGTGGCCAACCATGTGAAAAGAATATTTTTTTCTAACATATAGTTTGTTGAATCATACATATTTTTTCAATAGATTTTTGTATAGGTTATATAAAAAGGCTCTATTTGAGGTTCACCTACAACAAACAACCAATGCAGGTGTCATTTCACTAAGTCCCTTAATCGTCTGTTAAATAATGCGGCTGATCAGGCGTGGGCATAAAGGTTTCCCCCTCTTCCTTTGAAAAAAAAAAGCACGGAAATTTAGTGCGAATCACGTCCCCTCATACCGATGACAGCCTCCATGCAAAGGTACCAAAAGCAAGCATGTGAGTCTTTACATCCAGAGCACAGTCCCAAAGTGCCTGGATGGCTCAGCTCAGAGGAGTCTTCACCAGCTGGAGGTGTCCTTGCTCCCTGTGACCCTCTGCCCTGTCCCATCCCCTGTTTGCACACTCAGGGTCAATCCTCCAGCAGGTCTCTGTCCAGGTCCATGAAGGGCTCATCAATGTAGCTCGCTATGGCACACAGAGAAGTCCTGTCTAAACCCAGCAGCACAGACACCGTCTCCTTCCAGTAGCTAAAGGGAATACAAGAGCTCTGAAATGGAAAAGTAGAATGGATTAAGAATGGCCGGGTCACAAGGACAAATGAGAAGTCAGCTAGGCACCAACTCTACATATGTACTGATTGAATAATCTCACTTTATGAAATACACAGAAGATTAAATGATATCAAATATAATCTATAAATGATAAGTGATCAACATGTTAAACATAAACAAAGACGACAACACCTACACAGGTTAACAAGATGTGTTTATATTATCATCATGAAGCCTTTGAGAATGAGGTGGACAACATCTTTTTCTCACCACTTGAGGGCAGCAGAAAAAGCAAAAATACAACATGTACATCACCCTTTCAAGTTTCCTTCTGATATTTAACTGATGCAGATTAACATCAACACTAATCCAGTCTAATGTTCAGAACACCAAGTAAACTTTCTACTGTTTCCTAACAGTCTGAGAAAAATACCTCAAGCTGCTAAATGCTCTCTTGTGTTCAGCAAGAGTACAACAAGTACTAGTAGCAATGTGAGGATATGCCAGAGCTTTCTGAAAATATCTGGCAATGCTGATGAAATCAGAGTGAAAAAGAGGTGCCAATTGTGGAACCACAACGATGAGCAGAATATTGCTAAAATGAGCGAAGAGGCTAAGAGGCCGAGCTGGTGAGTAAAGCTGCCACTCTACCTTTGCAGCTAATGACTCAGCTACACTAATCTCAGCAATCCATGTGTCCCTGTTTTTTCCAACAAAGCAATACAGCCAAAAATAAATCCACAGTATATTACAGTACTTCTGATATTGTACACAACTTGGGTTGTGTCCTATATCTGTCTTTTAAGACCTTTAATATCGTCTTCTGTTATCTTGTTTGTAAACGCATTCACACAATTGTTCAGTTGTGGTTATCCATGATGACATTTTTTTATTTTATTTTTAGAAAGGGGATTTCACTTTTGGTTTGGCTCTTATCATCTGTGAGGCAGATCTACATCTCTACTCTCTACCTATTTAGATTGATTTTGTTGTTTGTTTGTTTTTGTTTCTGTCTTAGATAAACTTTTTAAGTGCTTTTATAAATAAAATGTATTATTATTATTATTATTATTATTATTATTATTATTACAAGTCTTGTTTCAAATCAAATTTTCTTGTTTTAGCTTGTGATTTCCATTTCAGGACATGTTGTGTATTTGACAGGAAAGTGACTGTAAAAAGACACTGAGAGGGTCTGCCATATGGTGCTGATGACGTGCTGATTGTACGATGCTGTTAAAGACTAATACATGTATATACTAACTTATATTTCAACTGTGTTAAGGAGAGCACTACTCACATTCTCCAGACAGGTGCTGTCTTTGTCCTTGTTGAGGTAGTGGCGCTGCCAGAAGCGCAGTAAGTTGTGGAAGTTGTTGAGCAGGCAGCCTGGGTACTTCTCAGCATACTCCTTCTCCCGCAGGGCATTGAGGTAGAAGGGCAGTTTAGCTTTTCTCCTGGCCAGCATCAAGATCACCAAACTGGTGTTTAAACAGCTCACGTTCTCCTGCAGCAGAACATGGGATGCGATTAATGCAGAGGCAAACAAGGAGATTCAGATTATGTGCAATCTCTTACAAAAATAACATCACTTTAAGTAGCAGTTGCAGCTGGCAGTGCTTCACATTCAATTTCAAAATTATTTGGTTTATAGAATGAGATTTGTAAGAGCAGATTCTTTATTCTTCAACTAAGTTTCTCTGAATATATGCAAGAAAATACAAATGAAAAGAGACCTGTGTGAGAGTTTGTACGTTGATGATGTTGATCAGGCGAAAGAGAAAGGAAAGCCTGTTCTCAACTCTGGCCATGTAGGACAGCAGGCAGCACTCTGAAAGTACCTCCACCACTGGATAAAAACAGCAACAACAATGAATGGTTCATGACCTTTTACAGGATTACAACTTCCATTTATTTGTAAAGTATTTTTCATTTATCCAAAACAAGAAACAAGACTAGCAACTTCTTCTTTGGAATGTTCTGTAACAAACCAGACTGAATTTAGAAATAACGTTATTGTTTACCTTTAACATCTTCGGTTTGACTCTCAAAGCGGTCCAATGACAGGACGATGCAGCGTACCAGCATGTTAGAGTCCACCAGAGAACTGTTGATCTGTGTTAGGAAAGTCTGAAACTGCAAAAAAGAAATCAAACCACATCATTCACACGTCTGTTTATATATTTCTGATAAAGCATATACAGTGGGGCAAAAAAGTATTTAGTCAGCCACTGATTTTGCAAGTTCTCCTACTTAGAAAGATGAGAGAGGTCTGTAATTTTCATTAGAGGTACACTTCAACTGTTAGAGACAAAATGAGAAAAAAAATCCAGGAAATCACATTGTAGGATTTTTAAAGAATTTATTTGTAAATTATGGTGGAAAATAAGTATTTGGTCAATAACGAAAGCTCAACTCAATACTTTGTAACATAACCTTTGTTGGCAGTGACAGAGGTCAAACGTTTCCTGTAAGTCTTCACCAGGTTTGCACACACTGTAGCTGGTATTTTGGACCATTCCTCCATGCAGATCTCCTCTAGAGCAGTCATGTTTTGGGCTCCACTCCAAGACCTTGAAATGCTTTTTACGGAGCCACTCCTTCGTTGCCCGAGTGGTGTGTTTGGGATCATTGTCATGCTGGAAGACCCAGCACCGTTCCATCTTCAATGCGCTCACTGATGGAAGGAGGTTTTGGCTTAAAATCTCACAATACATGGCCCCGTTCATTCTTCCCTTAAAACAGATCAGTCGTCTTGTCCCCTTTGTAGAAAAACAGCCCCAAAGCATGAGGTTGCCACCCCCATGCTTCACAGTAGGTATGGTGTTCTTGGGATGCAACTCAGCATTCTTCTTCCTCCAAACACCATGTGTTGAGTTTTTACCAAAAGTTCTATTTTGGTTTCATCTGACCACATGATATTCTCCCAGTCCTCTTCTGGATCATCCATATGCTCTCTGGCAAACATCAGATGGCCTGGGCATGTACTGGCTTAAGCAGGGGGACACGCCTGGCGCTGCAGGATTTGAGTCCCTCTCGGCGTAGTGTGTTACTGATGGTAGCCTTTGTTACTTTGGTCCCAGCTCTCTGCAGGTCATTCATCAGGTTCCTCTGTGTAGTTCTGGGATCACCGTTCTCATGATCATTTTGACCCCACGGGATGAGATCTTGCGTGGGGCCTCAGATCAAGGGAGATTATCAATGGTCTTGTATGTCTTCCATTTTCTTACAATTGCTCCCACAGTTGATTTATTCACACCAACCTGCTTGCCTATTGTAGATTCACTCTTCCCAGCCTGGTGCAGGTCCACAATTTCCAACTGGTGTCCTTCGACAGCCCTTTGGTCTTGGCCATGGTTGAGTTTGGAGTCTGACTGTTTGAGGCTGTGGACAGGTGTCTTTTATACAGATAACCAGTTCAAACAGGTGCCATTAATACAGGTAACGAGTGGAGGACAGAAGTGCTTCTTAAAGAAGAAATTACAGGTCTGTGAGAGCCAGAAATCTTGCTTGTTTGTGAGTGACCAAATACTTATTTTCCACCATAATTTACAAATAAATTCTTTAAAAATCCTACATTATGATTTCCTGGATTTTTTTTCTCATTTTGTCTCTCATAGTTGAAGTGTACCTCTGATGAAAATTACAGACCTCTCTCATCTTTCTAAGTAGGAGAACTTGCAAAATCAGTGGCTGACTAAATACTTTTTTTGCCCCACTGTAAACTGGATTTTCATCCCACCTTCTCTGGAGTGTTGACATATTTGTTGAATCTTTTGAAGGCATCAATGTTGAACTTCATGAGCTCTCCCAGCAGATCAAAGTAGCTCTGTAGGACATCTCGGGATGTGCATCCACTGTCTATGATGCAGAATAGGATGTGCTGATGGAGAGAGAGAAGCAGCCAGTTAGTTCAGACAGATCTGTGCAATGCAGAAAAACTTAAGTAAGAGTCTTAGGTTGTATTTTTACCTCTAGTAGTCCTCTCTTGAGAAGGAACATTTGGTCTGCATAGGAGGTGGCTCCACGGAGAAACTTTCCACTGCCCTTGCCTGCCAGAATCTATAAACACAACAGAAAGCTTCAGCCGTGCTTTAAAAAGCAGAATAAGAGAGACATCGCTGTTTTAAAATAGTGCTTTGCTACACTACGCTTATCAGAACTTAAAAATCTACTTCATCTCCTGTGTGTGATGCTTACCTGAAGGATGAGTCTGGAGGTTCCCTCTTCATGACAGTGAGGATGCGTGTGAGGAGACCCTTCTTCCCATCACACACAAGGCTTCTGTCTGTGTTGACCAGGGCTTCGACCTCAGGGATGTTGGCCTTCATGGATATGGCACTCAGTTCATTCAGCTCCTGGCTATTCAGCAGGAGGTATTTGTTTCTGAAAAGTGGTGGGAGAAAAAAGTTTAAATATCCTAACTCCCCCCCCAAAAAAGAAGAAGTGAGACTGAAGGTGTCTAAAGTTAGTCACTTACTCATGATGGTCACTGAAACTCTGAAGTAGTCTAAGGAACTGGATTTTAAAGGATATTTCCTGCACAAATAGAACCAACAGAGATGATGCTTATGTACACTTTCAAAAGTTACATTAAACACCTCAGAGCAAGTTTACAACGCAGGGGAAAAGTACATACCGGACTACAGTCGCAGTTCTCATTCTGGCCATGTACCACATGATTTGAGGCAGTGTATTTCCTCCAGATCAGTTTGTCAAACAGGTTATTGAGCCCTGGGATGAGACGGAACTCTGCCAGCATCTTGTGGACCTGTGCAGAGGCACGATACAAGGATCAGTAAAATCAAACACTGCATCTTACGTCTCAACCAGTGTTGTAGTCGAGTCACCAAATCCGAGTCCGAGTCGAATCCTCAGTCCTCTGTGTTCGAGTCCGAGTCGAGTCCAAGTCACCAGAGAAAAATCTGAGTCGAGTCCAAGTCGAGTCCTCACCGGTAATATTGTATATTACAAGGAGGGCAGCCATTTGAATCTAAACTATTGAGTGTTAGACTGGCTGTGTGGGACCTTTTGGATGTGGAGGAAACACATTTCTGTCATTAACATTAGTGTTGGAGCCATTTCCATCATTTTATGTCAGAAATATTAATTATTCTAATATATTCATAATCATTTTACTTTAATGTCATTTATTTATTGTTGTTTATATTAAGGGCAATGTCATGTGCATTATTATTATTTTATTTTAGTAAGCATTTTGATAGTTTGATGGTTTTCACCTGGATGGGCAGGTAAGATAGGAGGGGTGGACACATGGATAGGTGAATGTTATTTTTTCTTTTTACCAGAAGACGTTAGAGCACGAGGACGCTGCAGACTGTTTGAAAAGCTCCTAGTGCTTCCAGCACACAAGGCCTCAAAATCACTAGCTCAACTCTTCTCTTCTGTTGCCCCTAAATGGTGGAATGAATTGGCTAACTCCATTCGATCTGCAGAGTCTCTCTCTACTTTCAAAAGACAGCTAAAGACCCAGCTCTTTAGGAAGCACTATGCACTTAGCTAGACTGTTCTCCACTGTTGTCCCCAGTGGCAGATCATGTCGTCCAGCTACAATTGACTCACACTGTCCTGCTCTACTCTGGGAATCTGTGTTCAGCTCTTGAGTGACCCAGCACTTGGTACTTGGGTAATTATTGTGGTGATGTTAATTGTTGATGATGATAATGGAAGGTCTTAAATGGTTTGGTTGCCTCATTGTAGATGTTCCTTATTTAAAAATAAATAATAAATAAAATAAAAACTTATTTACTCTTGTGCATTGCCTTTACACTGCTTGGCAGCACCTGCACCCAAATTGACTTGAAGCACTTTGTTACCCATACTGATCTTGTTTCCTCTTGTCTAGATCTTTGCTTGTGTTGTTCTTGTTCTCGTATGTACATCGCTTTGGATAAAAGCGTCTGCTAAATGACATTGTAAGATTGTAAATTGTTTGGTGAGAAACTATCTTGTTTAATATGACTTCAGAGAATCTGCAGTTTTTCCTGGACATTTAAGATGTGTTCGATCCTGTACGATCCGCTCTCCCCCCGCGCTGTGGCAGGTTTGACTTTCAGTTTTGATTTTAGCAAATTGACGAGGTCTAACTGCCACTGCAGTGAGATTCTAATGAAATCCGGCCGGTGTGTCTGGAGGTTAGTTTATGAATGAAGCCACAGCGCTGTGTGCTGTGCGTAAACGCACGCCGGGCTTCTATCAATGAGAGGACGCGCTCAGAGATTCTGCTGCACTGGGATCACTGCCGGTGTCCAATAAACTCAGCCCTAACACTATTAATCAGAATTCTAACTAACCAAACATGGTTTATTGTTACTTTAGTTATGGAGTTTGTTTAATGTAGATTTTGTGCCAATTAGAAGAAGTTCAGTTTTATTGCTGTTTAATTTGAGGAAGTTTGAGGTGAACCAAGATTTTATTTCAAGGAGACAATCAGTGAGGGAAGAAGGTGGAAGTGAGGAGTCAGGTTTAGTGGAGAGGTAGAGCTGGGTGTCATCCGCGTAGCAGTGGAAGTGAATATGATGTTTACGGAAGATGTGACCAAGGGGGAGGAGGTAGATGATGAACAGCAGGGGCCCCAGGACAGAGCCCTGGGGCACACCTGTGGTGACGGGGACTGGATGGGAGGTGAATGATTTAAGTTGAATGAACTGAGTGCAGCCTGAAAGGTATGAATGAAACCAGTTGAGGGGTGTATTAGTGATGCCTATGGAGGAGAGTCGGTTCAGCAGAATGGTGTGTGAAATAGTGTCGAAGGCCGCACTCAGATCAAGCAGAAGGAGAATGGATAGTGAACCGGAGTCAGCAGCAAGGAGGAGGTCATTGGCGATTTTGATAAGTGCTGTTTCGGTGCTATGGAGGGGACGGAAACCAGACTGGAATTGTTCATATAGATTATTGCAAAGTAGATGGGTATGGAGTTGAGCGGCAACTGATTTTTCAAGAATTTTGGAGATGAATGGAAGATTTGAAATGGGACGGAAATTATTGAGGTTGGTGGGATCTGAACCAGGTTTCTTGAGTATTGGAGTTACAGCGGCTGTTTTGAGGGAAGAAGGAATAATTCCAGTGGTAAGGGAGGAGTGAATAATGTCAGAGATGAGAGGGGACAGAGAGGGGAGGGTGGCCTTTACGAGGACAGTAGGAAGTGGGTCCAATTTGCAGGTCTTTTAATCCTGGCAGACGCCATGTGAACGCGCATGCAGGCAAACACTCGTGCCAGCCTTCGCTCTGAACGGAATACTTTTTATGAAACATACAAAATCTAAAATGAACATTAAAACAGTCTGTATCAATATATAAGCCAGAGTCCCCCACTATCATCCGGGTCCTTTTGCAGTCAATACTCGAGTCCGAGAACAAATCCAAATCATCGGTGCTCGAGTCCAAGTCAAGTCACGAGTCCTGCAAAATGGGACTCGAGTCGGACTCGAGTCCGAGTCCTGGACTCGAGTCCGAGTCCTGGACTCGAGTACTACAACACTGGTCTCAACAAAGGAAGAGTAGGGTGTCTGTAAGTACCTGGTTTCTTTGTCGGCCCATGAGAAGAACACACAGCACATATAGCACTTCCACTTTGTACATGATCTCATGGACAATCTTCATGGACTGGGGCAGCCGATGTCTCAGAGGGCTGGTGGCGAGGGAACTCTCATCTGATGACTCTGAAGGAAAGGGGAACAAAAAGTCAAATCAGCCAAAGATCCTGGAATTGAATCAGCAAGGAAGTAACTGTTTTCTCACCAGTACTGCTTTGTTCAGGTTCCTCTGTTGCCATTTGCATGAGGGCATCCAGCACCAGAGCATTGTCTAGCCAAGTGTACCAGTCCTCCAGCTCCTGCAGGAAGTTGGCTCCTGTGGCCTCAGACACTTTTCTAGTTGCCAGCTTACACAGCCGCTCGATGAAGCCAGGAATATTCAGAAGGGTAACTATTAATGAGAGAATAATGATATTGATAAATCATATAGGACAAACAGTATATCCAGTTTGACTGCAGATGTGCCAAGCATACAACCTACCCTGGTTGACCTCTGCCCGTGAGGGGCTAGCATTGCGTTTCTGCTGGGCATTTTTGGCCAACAGGGTGTGCTTGTCATCGTTTCCTACATCAGGTTCAGAGATGGTGACTGAGAGGATGCGGCAGAAGTTGGCTAGTTGTTGTTGGTCAAAGCTTTGGACCAGGCCTGACAGGTTAGGGATGCCCTCCAACTGAATCATCTCCTGAAAAATGCAAACACATGAAAAGTTACCAATAAAGCAACAATAGAGGTGCATGTAAATTTATCACAGAGGAAGAGGTTTGGTTTGAAACACTATTTCTGCCCTTCTACATGAATCAATCAATCTCTATCTATATAACGCCAAGTCATAACATATGTTTTCTCAAGACACTTAACACAAAGTGTGGATCTAAACCATACTCGATGTTGTATTATTTACAAAGACCCAACATCAAGATAAGATCCTATCTGATCTTAATCCACCTTGAGCAGAGCACTTTGCAGAGTTTAGAAAACTACAGTGACAAGTTAAAGGTCCTTTAAAAAAGGCAGAAACCTAGAGGACAATGTTTTACAATTTTCTAGAACTGCTTCTCAAAAAAGCGTTAAAAGAATTATTCCTCTGTCGTGTTGTTGCTGTGATTTTGTAATAATCATTGTTCTAAAAGAGTTGTAGCACTGTGTAAAATGTAAATAACAATAAAATGTGATGATTAGCTAAATATAAAACCCAACACGCATTGAAGATAGCACCAAAACATCATTTCATATACTGAAACAGAACATTTTAATGGTCTTGTACAACGATATGTCCATTTTGAATTTGGTGACAGCAACACATTTAAAAAGAGAGAACTTGGGACAGGATCATGCTTGAATCTCTGTTTTATCAATCTGTCCTTATCAACACCATATAAGTGTTTGTAACTCAAGAGACCAATTACTGTCGTTTTTAAAGTGGAATGTTAACCATTTCTGCTTGAATTAGGATTTCAGCTTCCTTTAAACAATTATAAGGTTTCACAATGCACCAAACATTTTGATGGATGACAGGTCAGGGCCAGCAGGTCAGTTTAGCCTCTGGGTGCTTTTACTACAAAGCTATGCTGTAATTGTAATACGCACCCAAAATGTAGGTGCTGGTATAAGACTCGTGACCCCCGCTGTCCCTCAAAGTGATTTAATGTAGCTTCATTTAGCTTGTCTGCAGAAAATTAGCCTACCTATATGAGCATGTGGCTGTGTTTCCTGTGCCGTTACGAAATAACCTACTGCTACTGATGCTTTTGAGAGTTCACTGTTCAATAAACCTAAACTTAGGAGTCATCTGGCAAAAAGAAAGGCATTTTCAAGGTTTTATTCCAACTGTACATACTATTTTTTGTCAATATTTTTTACTATAATGGGTAAAATGAACTATTTTTTGATAAGTTTAAAAAAGCAAAACATTCTGGAAGACATCTCACGACCCCCCCATATGTGTCTCGCCACCCCCCAGGGGGTCCTGCCCCACACTTTGGGAACCCCTGCTCCAATGCAACCCCATACCATCACAGCTGCTGGTTTTTGTGCACTGATAACAAGCTTCGTGGTCCCCTCTCCTCTTTGACTCTTCCTCCATAATTTCCAAAAATAATCTCAAATTAAGAACCACTATTGTTTTTGATGCAAGGCCTGAAGATCACATCCATCCATTACTGGTTTCAGCCCAGTCTTGGACTCGGTGGGAAGCCACTCCCTATCTTTGCTTCAGAAAGATTGAACCTCTCTTGGATGCTCTTTTAAAAACAAATGATGCGTCTATCCTGTTGGGGTTTAAATTATGAGACGTTCTGCTGAGTGTTTTCTGCAGCATGTCATGACTTTTCCAGTGTTTTGGTGCCATTGTCTCAACATTTTAAAGACGGGGTTGTAGATGTTGTCAATTAAAAACACATTTATAATTGCAGGAGAATAAGTTAAACTGCTCTGTGTTGTCTTGGCTATCAATCAATTCAACAATGACCAGAAGTAGAAACCAAAAAAGTAATCAGTTTGTATTTTGCAAACTAATATATGATACCAATATGAGGTTCTGACAAGGTAACTGAGTTAGATATTCTAGGTAGCTGAGTCATTGTCCTTGGGTGGAACATCCATAGCGTCTGCAAAATCCCCACACCCAGGCTTTACACAGCCTTGATAAAATGCCACAGTATTGTAAGGAATAACACTCAGCTAACCTTGAGCAACTACAATGTCTGTGAATTGGGGATACAATACAATACAATACAATACAATACAATACAATACAATACAATACAATACAATACAGGGTGTTAAACATCTCTCCTCAGCAAACAGAACACCAGATGAGCTGCAGTGTGAAAGTGACCATAAAGGACCAGTGTCATTGTTTAGTGTCACTCTCCGGTGCCTTTGCTCTACATCCCACCAGGCCCGGAAGCTGTTGTGTTAAATGTTCTAATTGTAAAGCTTTATAACGCTGTCAGGGTTTAGCATGCCGGTTAAACTTTAGACAGCTGGCATGGGTTCTAAAAAACCCCATTGGGGCAGTAATATGCTGGTGTTGATGGGCTGACATTTCATTTAAGATCCCTGCAAAAAATCATTCTCTAAAAATAAAAAAAGAGGCTTCTATTTGTAGAGCAATCCAGTAAATAGTAGTATTCAATGCGAGGCTATGCAAATACATCATGACCTTAAATTGATAAAGAATTACGACAATGTTAAGAAGAGCATGAAATTGTTTTTTTTAAATTGGACACTAAAAGGTGTAAGCACCTCTGTTCAGCACATCATCTAGAATTCAAGGCATTGTTCTAACAAGCTGATTAGGACAACTCATTCGAAACAACAGGAATCACCAAGGAACATTATTAGTGATCATTCTGAGCATTTAATAGATAATTCTCACCTTTTAACTCCAAGGATATCTTCAATTAGGGTTGCAGTCTGCAGAAAGGTCTTTTTGTTTGTCATCAGGGTGAAGAGAAACAGAACAAAGTCATCCCTCGACGCCAGGCTCTTTGTGACCCTTCCGTCTAAATTTATAAGAGAGAAATTACAGGGAAGTGAAATCACGCTCATTCCTGCCTGTTCTCAGACAGAGTGGCAACAAAATAAACTCTAGTTACATACTGTAGATGTGCTAAACTTAGGCATGCTGGCATGGGCTTCTGACTTTTCTCTGTACACAAAGTAATGGGATACTTACACATATGCAACAGTTGTAGAGAACACTAAGGCAGTCTTTGACCAATTCATCATTCACTGAAACAAAAACAGAAGTTAGTCCAACAGCAAGGACACATTCACACAAATCAGTAATTGTAATGTGAACACGCTGACTACGCAATAGCAGCAGACAAATTCAGAGAGAGGTGAGAGTGCTGCTTACTTTTGGGTTTTTTCTTCTGAATTGTTAATGTAGGTCTCATCAAAATCTCCACAAGCAGCTGCAGGAAACACAAAAAGAAGAAATAAGTGCTTTGAACTAACACTGTTTTCTTACTGCACTGCCTCACTGTGAATTATACAACATGACCACTGGTTCTTCACAGGTACCAGCTTTAGTGTCTCCGAGGCAGATAATTAGAGAGCATCAAGCACTAGGAATGTCCAACTTACATCGACTCCACCAAATAGGTCAAAGGTGTGTGTGTTGGGGAAGGTGGATTCCTGAGCAGTCTTCCTGTCCTCTGTGACAAAAGACATGGCCTCCATGGAGAGCTGGGATGATAAAACCTGTAAGAAACAGTTGTTCACATGTCATCTACATCGCCTAGGTTCCAAAGAGACACGTTCAGCGACAAGTGGAAACTACTGTTGATTCCATCATCTTGCTGCTGAGCAGACTAGTGCTGTGTGGTTACCTTAGAAAGCTGTGGGCATGTGAGAGGTCACTGTTGGGATGGCTGCTCTCATAGAGCTTTTGCAGCAGAGTAGGGATGCCATGCCATTTGGCCCGTTTATCTCTCTCCTGGAGCAGGCCAACTGGGAGCTATGACACAAAGACAGGGGCAAAAACTTAGATGAAGCAATGCACTGTGCACAGGGAAACACATCTGGTTAGCATGTTCCAGAGAGTGAAAAAAGGTTATACAGGAAAAATAATATGCACACCATTTAACAACTTTTAATGGAACTCAAGACAACTGAAGATTGAGTTTCTTACAAAAGGGATGAGCGCTGAGACATCTGTGTATTTGTTATATGGAAGACCAGTGTCAGTATCCATCGTTCATCAGGGAGTTTCCCTTAACAGTCAGAAAAATAGCTGATAGATACCGGTTATCTACTATCTATTTATTAAAAAATACAATAACTTCAGCAATGAGCACAAAATCTCCTTTCAGAGTCAAACTAACTCAGGTTGTTATGCACATCTGGACTTGATATTAAGCCAATGCAGACAAACTGTGTGTCACTGTCAACTCTGTCTTCTCTCCAGGTAACAAACTATGTTGCAAAAATAAAGAATATTCACCTTTCCTATGGAAGGCTTTGAGTCCACAGCTTCTGCAGCTTCTGGCACACTAACTGCAACCCACTCCTTAGAAAACCCCCCCAGACACCCAAAGAACTGACTCAACAATAGAGACATTTGCCAAATGTTCAGATTATGTCATCTGCTTAGAGCAGTCCTTGGAAACTTGTGTGTGTTGTATTTCAGTTAATCAAATCTGTTTGTTAATTTCCTGAATATGCCTGTCCACCTTTCAAACCCTAAAGTCAGCAAGGAGCAGTGGTGGACAAAGTACACAGCTTCATTACTTAAGTTGAAGTATAGATACTCAAAGTGAAATATTACTCCAATACAAGTGAAAGTTGTTCAGTCAAATTATTACTTGAGTTAAAGTACTGGGCTACTTCCTTTCAAAAATACTGAAGTATTCAAAGTACTTATTAAAATATCTCAAACATCTTATAAATACATAAATGCAGTCAAGAATGCATGGGAGTACATTCTGTTACATTATGTTTATCTAGAAACCATTACTTGAAATCTCTAAAAACTATACCATGGAATAAAAAACAGACACTAAGTTACTCCAAGCACATACAACTTAGTTTGAAATGTTCATCTGGAATGAAACAAACGTTACGTAGCTCAACACGCTCTCATCAGGTTGGACTGTGTATTTTTGTACGTTTGGGCAGAGTGGTAAACAGGGATAATATTTCAAACCATACGTATCATTCTTCATTTCAAAATCCTCTAACACGGGCCGAAGATGTGGCCATGGGTGCTCAGGTGGAGAATTATAGCCACCATTACCATCTCTAAATTAACTGCTTGATCTGAGTGAAGTTTGCTCTGTGTTTGCTCCACATTCAACTGTGGAGATGCACAATATACAGGTATGACTAAACCAATGAGACAAACAGAACTACACAAACACATTTTACTGTCTTAGGGGTCAGATTTCAGAAAAGAGAAGGAAATTCATGAGCTGACTTTAAAGAAAAAGTAGTGAGTAACTAGAGCACTGATAGAAATGTAGTGGAGTCAAAAGTACAATAATTGTCTTCTAGATGTAGTGGAGTAAAAATAATAAGTATCCCCCAAAAATAATACTCAAGTAAAATACAGATACTAAAAAAATTTACTTAGGTACAGAACACAAGTAAATTTACTTTGTTACTGTCCATCACTGGTCACGACACAAACAGCACAGTGATAGATGGTTTCACAGGCTCAACAGTCTCAGAACTGGAAGTCTGGGGTGTACATGAGAAGATAAACAGTGGCTGAATGTCCGGACAGGTGCGACGCTCATATGCATCAAGTCGTCTTCATCAAGACAGTTGGCATAGTTACAATGCAACATCCAAATAAACAAACGTGCTGTGAGGTTAAATATTGTGTAGATGTTTTTCAGCTATGGGAATGACAATAAGACTCCAAACAGCTGTTGAGGCGTCTCCATGTAAGGAAACGATGGTTATTGTGGTTAGTCTGTCGTTACGTCGTTACGTAATCACCTGAGCTGCTCAGCTGGCTCAGCCTGCTAGCTGACGTCGGCTAACACAAGCTAATGTTGCTACCGTTCATTACATGACAGATGCGCTTCAAACATTCAACTATATGTTCTCTGGGCGTTGACATCCAAATGTTAGGAACACAGAAGCATTGCTGTCACACCTCCAGGTCAAAGCGTCTCCGCCTCGTAGTTAACCTGCCCTGTAAAGCTGCACTGTAGTGGGGCTAACAACAAAAGAGCCACTTGAAGCGGAGCTGGCTTTCTACACTTTAGCAGAGATAACGTTATTTTCATTGACAGCGAGCACACGATGGTCTCCAGAATTCATCTGATTTAAACTCGGACGTATAGGTTTTAAAATACACCGTCATGTTGTAGCTATCTGTAATGCCAGAGCTGACGAAGTCGACTACATGTCCAGAAAAGTCTCCAGGAAAACGTCTTCATTTCAGGGTTGATGCGGAGCGCAAGTCCGTGGCTTCAGTCGACCAACTTTCTGATGTCTGTACCGTCGCGCCATGCTCCGTGTCTCTCACCTGTGTTCCTCGACTGTATCCCTGCCCGGTGATTTTACTGGCTGTGACCTTTGAGACGATGTTGCCGTTGCAATGTCTTCGTTTTCCTCCAGTACAAGGGGACTCGGACCCCAAAAGCGTCGCCATGATTTCTTCTTCCTGAACTGATCTGCTCGGGCAGGAAGTAGAAGGCTTTGATGAAGCGTTGGAGGTAAAAAAGCGACTTCTGCTGGCAGAGACGCACACTACACGAGAACCACTGGCTCCTGTTTATTTACTGTCTTGTTTACACTCACAGTCAAAATACAGACAAGGCTTTCCTTTTAGGTAGTTTCATATATGATGCTCATTTATCATATAGTTCACTTCAGTCTACTTATTTATTGGATTCCAATAACAACATAACCATGACAACAACCATCAAACAATAAATATCATGTTTAGAATAGAATAGAATAGAATGAACTTTATTTATCCCCCAAGGGGGAAATTCAGGTGTCTGGCAGATAAAATTATTAAAAATCACATAAAACATGAAACAAGTAATTCAGGTGTCTGGCAGCTCATCTCCCATTGGCTAGAGAGTTATGAAGCCTAATGGCTGCAGGGATGAATGATTTTCTTTATCTCTCAGTCCTGCAGCGCAGAGAGATGAGCAGTCCACTGCCGCTGCTTCTCTAGTCCACAAAGAAGTTGTGAAGTGGATGATCTAATTTAGAATGGCCTCTAGCTTCTTCTGTGTGCATCTCTCCACCACAGCCTTCAGTGAGTCCAACCTGGTTCCATTCACACTGCCAGCTTTTTTCACTAGTTTGTCCAGTCGCCTCGCATCCTTGTGTTTTATACTACTTCCCCGGCAGACTGCAGCATAGAATAACACACTTGCCACCACAGACTGATAAAACATCTGCAGCATTTTACTGCAAATGTCTAAGGATCTTTAGACAGCATGATAGGTGACAACTTTGGAGAAACATTCAATTGTTTAAAGTAAAGGAGGACCCATGTATCTATGACTTTCAGTTTCTTCTTTGGAGACAGAAATCCTCCTCTCTGCAGACATATTGTGTGTCGGACATTGTAGTGTCTCAGCCCTCCTAATACCACAGCAGTGTCTTTGGAGTCAATTTGGGCGTGCAGACAACCTCCTCCAGTGGTTTCTTCACGCTGCAGATGGGACAGAACAATGTATAACCACACTTCATTTCTCTGAGTTCCTTCTCAACGACTCATCCAGTCTTTCCTCATGTGTCCCAGCTGTGATTGCTGCCCTCTGTCATTTGGAGGTAGGAAGTGATGGCTTCTCTTAGCCCCTCGCTCACCAGAGAGTTTGAGTCTGACTCTGTTCGTTTCCTCCTCATGATCATCGACCTGGAATGGACATAAAGGATTTTCAAAGACTTGAATGAGCAAGTGACTGAAAACCTGAGACAGTCTCTCTCTGACCTTAAGTAATGCCACAAATATGAATCCTGTTTCAAAGACTGTATTTAACCGGCCCTCACACATGGAGATTTTGCCCTGTTTTAGCTGATTCTGGTTTATTGAATGCTACCTTTTGTATCCTTTATTTATTCATCCATCACTGGATCTAACTCGAGGCTCCTGTGAGAAGTTTTCTGCTGGTTATGAAACAGACTTAAAGTGAGGATGATACCTCTGTGTGACCTACAAAAGCAAACCAGAGCAAAACAAACGACTGATAATGTCTGTATTGTCAGTTTTAATGCCTGAAACCACTGTAACGGGGTGGGTGTCAGATGAGACAATTTAAAGCATGGTGAAGAAACCTTATTTGACTTCTCCACAGGAAAGGTGCACTCTGAGGTCATGACATTTGGCTGTTGGTAGAAATTAGTCCTTTTTTTGTCAGAAAACAGGACTACATACAGAGCAAGTTCATCACGGAGATGAGAGGTGTCACTTTGTACACAGGGGGCGCCGGAGTGAACACAAACAGAGGGTTCCTCACCAGTGCTTTAAGTCATAGACATATAAAGAGTAGACGCCGAATCGACGGCTACTACCTATTGGCACTGACGAGCCGTGGGACCGCCATCCTTGGTCCGGTCACCCGCTCCACTCAGTGTTATCTGTTTGGCAGGAGGCAATTAAGTGTCAGCGCATTTAATCAATCATAACTCGCTGAATACTAAACTGATTTTCATGCAGGGTTTTTTTTCTGCAAACGTCATACATGTAGGTATGATACAGGACACATGGTTTGGCGTATTTTAATATTCATAGTGGGCCTAACAGTAATAGAATATTCTGATATGTGATATATGTGATGTATGATATGTATTTTGCCACACAGTGCTCTGGCATCTTGAAGTCTCTGCTGCTTCAGTTTACGTTTACAGGTAGGATCATGGGTAGGATGACCAGACCAAGATGGCGGCCGTATTTCTTGCGCCCCAGCAGCCAATGCGGCATCTACTCTTTATATGTCTATGCTTTAAGCAACTCACTCTGCACTCACTAAGCCACATCTCAAACTCAACCACACACCCCACCACACACATGCACATTGAAGGCCATATCTTGTGTTGCATACTTAAACCGTTTTCAGCTGATATGCTTCACTAGATGATGAGATTCAAGTGTTGGTGTAAGTGAAAATTTGTTTTGGAGGATCAAATGAATGTTTTGGAAAATGAAGGTAACCATATAATTTTAAATCAATGTATTGTTCCGCTTAGATACATGTCCGTACACTTGTCAACACTACTTTGTAGTTCATTAATCAAAAACAATAAGTTGTCTTTCGTATAACATTGTTGACAGATCTTATAGTACAACCTAAGTATGTATTCTTTCTCTTTTTCTTCCATTGAAATGATTCAGAATCTTTTGAAACACTGATATATCCTTGTTAATTTGCATTAATATTACATAAGTCTTTTTCAATGTTCATCTTATACCCTGATTTAGTGAAGTTTTCACATCTTCAAAATGGAGGAAGATGACTTGAGGAGGCCCCAAATTTTTCACATTCCAAATACAAGAATAGTACCATTATGCCTCACAGGCATTTACATTGAACGTATCAATATTATAAATGAAGAACCCCCTGGATAAATATGGAAAGCAACCTGTTAAAAACCCCTTTATCAGTTTATCTCTCTGTTTACAAAACACATATAAAAGTGCTTTATTGTCATAAATAGTGCATTAAAACCATGGAATAAATTCTAATATATTAGCAGTGCAGTTAAGCACACCTAAAATCACACAGATCTGACATCCATCAATAAAATCCAAATGGGAACTTTTACTTGGAGTAAAAGTGGTATCAAGTATTTCAGCGACATGATTAAGGATAATAGTGTTCAGTCTTTTTTAGAGCTTCAGAAAAAATTACATTATAAATAAAGAATACCTTAGATTTACATCTTATAAACTGGGTTACAAAATTGTGATTTAGAAGTGAATGTAGAGCCCTGACTCTAGGAGGATCTTTGTTTTAAAGGGGAAAAAAACACTTGATTGGCAACATATAACATGCTGCTTAAAGAGTGGTTTAAGCCAGCAATAAATGGAAGAAATGTGTTTATCTCACTGAAACTGGAAATCTATGATAAGTACAATGTAAACTGATGACAGGAAGTGTTAAACTAGAGATAAAATCTGCAAGTTTCATCCAAATTTTTCTGATCAGCATGTTAAGTGTGATTCTCTTGACTCCCTTACGCACTCACTTGGTGCTGTATTTAAGTAAACAAAGTGTGGCATGAAATCAAAGTGTGGATATTTATGTATGTGAAACAAAAAATGAAGTTTTCAGCTGAGAGAAATACATTATGGTATGGCAGATACTGTTTCTTCTTTTATTTCTGCCTTGAATTATACAAAACTCAAGACATGGGAAAGAAAACAGAGATCCAGACGGTTGAGAGAGGGTGGGGGTGAAATGTGGGGGATGTGGTTTGTGTGGGATGAACAAATGGGTCATGAATTTAGTTATTTTGTTTTCTGTACACATTTAAGTCTTGGGGCATAAATATAATGCTTCATGTGATCCTGATACCACCTTTGAATCTTGTAATCTAAGTGACACGTAATGTTATTGTTGTATTATGACCATTTATTGAGCAGAGAAAGAGTCTGCCTCACCTGCTTATGTCCTTCCAGTTCAAAGTTGGCCTCCGTATAGCTGTTGGTACCGGCCTGGCCTCTCTGGCGTTGTTAAAACCCTTGATGAAGCACGGTCCTGTGAGCCGGCAGCAAAGTCCATCTACACACTCTGGAGGAGGCAACATAGTCATGTTACTCTCTTATCTTGTTTATGTTCAGACAGAATAGTCACAGCCTCAGTACTAACCTGAGTAATGGTCCACCAGGTGTTGCAGGGAGAGGAAGGTTAGTCCTGGAGATATATAGAACCAGCCATTCTGGAGGTTGTAAATGCGGTAGTGCTTTACACAGTCCATGTATGAAGAGTTGTTTCTCCTCAGGACAGACAACGAGTAACCATCTGAAATGGCAGATGAATGCAAACGTCTGAACTTTGTAAAGTATTCATCCAAGCACTGATTCTGTCTACCTATAGTGTGTATATGTGTTCCTAGGCCTAATAATCCTAGCTTTATTGAAAGCATACCAAGCCAGTAGATAAACGGTAACTTCTACAAGACAATACTTTAAAAAATATACATGGCATTAGATAAAATAAAAGTGATGCTGAGTTTGGACTGTATTTATTTATCATGCCATTCACATAAATGAAGAAGAAAAAACAACCATCTAACCTGCGTTTGTCTCCGACTCTCTGATCAAAAAGGCTCCACTCAGGTTTTCAGGCTGCATTAGCAGCTCCACTGCTTTGTACCTGCTGATCCCTGTGAACAGCCACCTACACAGAGAGAAGAAACACATTTATCAAGTTATTTTGGGGACTTTTTTGATTAGATAGGACAGCTGAAGAGAGACAGGAAATGTGGGGAGTAGAGAGTGGCGGAAAACATGCAGCAAAGGGTCGTGGCTATGAGTTGAATTGTTGATTGCAACAAGAGAAGACACACTTGATGAAAAGCAGAAAAAGTGAAAGTATTTTTAAAATTGTTTTTAAGTTTTGAAAATCCACTGGAACAACATCAGAGGAGGTCCCAGATGAAGTGGGCTTAAACTTTAGGAGAGAAAGAGGGATGTCATGTCATGAGAGAGAGCAGAAGTATTGTTCCAAACCTCCCTCTCCACTGAGACTAAGTTCACCTACACAGAGAGTCCTCCTCCTCATAGGGAACCCCCTACCTTTATTCTCCTCTGGCCTCTAACTTTCTTTTTTCTCACTCACACACAGTGATGAGGCGTCCTACATGTTCTATGGTGGTGACCTACCCATTTGTCACCTTGGCGGTGTAGCAGGTGGAAATGTAGCTCTCACAGCCTGTTGTGGAGGACCTCACCATCATAAAATCCCCATCACTGTGGGAGAAAATCAACAGTCATGAATAATTATATCAGTTCAGGTGAAAACAATGGTGAAGAGGAAACATTTGGAGTTAAATCATGTACTCTGATATGACGGTGAGTCTTTCTCCAATGCACATGGTCAATTCTGTGTTTTCAAAAGAAGGGTAGTTACAGAGGGATACAATCATGGTCTCATGGTGGGCTGCAGGGAGAAAGAGGGAGATGAACATTAACCATGTCCAGCTTGTTGCATTCCTCTTATTTTTATGATGTGATTATAAATTTGAGTACAACATACCTTGAGCTGAAGGTTCTGGTGAGTTCTCTAATATTGTCACATTGGATTGACATCTAATGGGGCAGATCCCCATCTTCTTTGACTTCTGTTTCTGTGAGGTTGTTCCTGTGGCTGAAAAAGGGGAAAGAGGGAGCGTGATTAGAAAATGATCTGCCTTCAATAAGCTTCAAATTCTCAATAATCACATTATGACTAACAACACTGCTTACAGGTATCACACTCTACTGTGTAACCAGGCAACAATGTCTAGATGACACAGGAAGGTGCCAAACCACAACAAGAAAGCCTCGGTATGCTGTGTTAAACTTTCCATTGAACAGGTTTTTCAGAAAACGATTTACAAAAGAAGAATGGTGACAAAATGAGGAAGACTGAAGACTGAATTCATGCAATGCATCCGAGACACTATTTATATGTATGGTCCTATAAAAATCTTGTAAGTCTAACAAATGGTCATCCATGAATTGATGTATGAAGTAAACTGTTAATTAACATACCTTAACTAATGATGTATTAAACACACATGACAGTAGTGACATGACCATTAGTTCATGAAACCAGGAAGTAATAGTGCACCCTTATCAATTCATACAGAAATTCATCACGATTCATGCATTGCTTCAAAAAAAAAAAAGTACCATTATTGTAAAGTGTTTCCAAAATCCCTTGTATCTAATAAAGTACGAGTAATTAGTCAAAAGTTAAAGTCATGCTCTGGTAGTACGAGACAAGTCAATGGACAAAAGAGAAAGAAAGAAAGAAAGAAAGAAGAGAAAAGAAAGAAAGAAAGAAAGAAAAAAGAAAGAAAGAAGAAAGAAAGAAAGAAAGAATTATACTCACTTCCTCTGATGTATTAAAAAAATGACCACCCAGAAACAAACTCTGCCACAAGTAGAGAGGAGATCCTCCTCAGATCAACTTGATAACTCCAAATCTTCTTCAGTACACTCAAACACAGAAGTCTGTTGTAGATGAGTAAGATCAGGTTCCCATAAGGCTGTTTGAACGTCTCTGCTCTGTTCCCAGGAAGACCAATGTGTTTTTGCAGCTGTTTATTGTGGGGGGTCTGACTGAGGAGTCGTCGCTTCCTGTACGTCCTTAATGTATGTCACCCTGCTGCAGCTTCCTGTGACCGTTCAAGACTTCTACATCCTGACTCAGATCAGCTTGAGTTGATCTCTCTGACTGCAGAATGTTTTCATCAAGGGCTTAAAGTGCTTCACTTGCTCATGGAATGAACATTTATGTATGCATGTTTGTGTACATTGTGGTGCAATGCAGTGGGTTTAAGCAGTGACCTTAATTCACCCCCCTCAGTTACTGTTTATCCTGATTAAAACCCCTCCATTATGTCTGCCTCTGGATTTTGCAGCTGAGCCTTGAATTCTTAACTTTGTGAATTGTGTTGATGGAAACCTAAACACACTTCTCCTGTTAGGTCAGAGCTCCTATTACACACACAGATATGTAAGCATGTTTGATTGATGCCATTAACGCTCACATTAGATAAGAGTCAAAGCTCTAGTGGAGCATGATAAAAGTTCCTCTGCCATCCTACTCCCTCCCTGATTTACCAGCAGCCCCAAGTTCATCGATCATGCTGATGTTACAGAGTCAATTAATCAGCCGTGGAACAAACGTGGGGTTTAAAAGAAGTCGAAGTATGTGAACTATGAATTTTCAAAACTCTCAGTGTATGCATCAGAGATGGCAGAGCTGATATGAATTGCTGGGTCCAATCTCCACTGAGAGATGTGTATACGTGTATCTTATTGTTCCAGTCTTTTAATCAGATTAACTGTAAGCTTGTAAAGCAACAAAGGAACAACTCTACCACAGATGGAACAATATGAGTATCTTTACCAGATAAGGTCACAAATCTGCGACTATCCCTGCGATCTGCATGTTACGATTAATGGTTGGAAATAACTTTTTGTACATTACTATCAAAGATTAAATCCTCAGGAGCCATTTTTTTTTTTCAAACTTAGTTTTATTTTGCTTTAGGCAACTTAAACATTCATTTACACATCTTTGCTGTATCTGTTGCTATGGTTTCATAGAATATGATATAACAATAAACAAAACACAAAAGACATACATTTAAATGAATGAGTTAATAAAGAGAGTAAATAATACATATATATATATATATGTATAAAGAGAGATAATAGAAGAAGGAAGGAAGGGAAAAATATAAATAAAAGAAGTGAATAAATGAAAGAAACTAAAAGAGCACTTTTACTTCACCAACAAAATCAAGGCAGGGCTCCTCCTTCCAGCAAACATATCCCTCTGCAGTCTCACAGAGCATGTTATCTTTTCCATCGGATGTATTTCGGAAACTTTATCAATCCATAAACTGAGTGAAGGGGGCTCAGGTTTTAACCACTTAATGGTGATACCATTGACTGCCGATGTCAAGAGTATTTGTAGGAGGTATTTTCTGCCTCTTCCTTCAATTCCCTGCGGTGTTGCAACCTAGTAATGCAACCCTCGGATCCTTTGGGAAATCAAATTTGAACACTTCTTTAAGCTTCCTGAACAACGCCATCCCAAAATGTTTTTATTAGGGGGCAGGACCAGAATATGTTTGTGTGGTTCCCCGATTGTGCACCACAATTTCTCCATTTCTCCTGGTTTGAGTGAGATGGGCCCATCTTGGTAACTATTTCTGGTGTCCCAAAGAATCTTGTTGTAATCTTCCACTTAAATTCCCTCCATCCATATGAGTTGTGACTAGATGTGCCTCTGAGCATATTTCCTCCATAAGTCTTGTGAAATATCAATGCTCATCTCGGTTTCCCACCTCTCCCTTATATGCGATGTATTATTGAGATTCATAGGAGCCATCATTTTAAAATGGTTTTCATAGCAGCTTAACCACATGGAGCATGTCTTATTATAAATGTGCACTGTAGCTACAAACTATGATAAACATGTTTTGTTTGGATCTAAAGGGTCAAGATGATTCCTCCTCACTGTTAAGATTAGAACAGGCCTCTACACAATTAAGATAGTCAATGTTATAAAGCCTTTGCATAGTAGCACTACAGTGGTGTCCAGACATTTTTGTATTATACTGTATATTAGATCAATTTCTCTTTGCCATCAACTTTGGTAAGTTTTAGATTAGCAGCATGGAGAATCCTGCATGATGAGAAAAGTATCAGTGTGTGGAATTAACATCAGATTAAAATGTATTTATTCTGTCTTCAGCCTGAATTCAGTCACCTCATCTCATTTTCACTGCAACTGATAACATTTTTTTTTATGTGTTCTTACCAAAGACAGCATCATCTGTGATAACAGAACTGACAAAAATAAGAACAAGTGTGGTTGGAAACCAACTCACCACACTTTCCATCATAAGATGAGCTCTGAGAAAACCACAGACACACACTGCTCTGCTTTTACTTTGAGTCTTCCAATGAACTCTGTTCACCCTTGTTTCTTAAACAGAATAATATAACATGTAGTGGTAATAAAACAAGATGAGGCATGTTGTCATGTTGAAGCTTTATTCAGTAGTAATATAAATGAGTTGAATCAGCAGACTGTGAGAAGCACCGGTGAGCCCCTCAGGGAAGGGACTTCTACTTTTCACATCAGATCCCTCTTGTTGAAAGTTGTTAAAAACATAAATGAGCTATCTATTAAACTGAACAGAAACATCAACATGAAGAAGGAGAAGAGAATGAGTTCAATTAAAAAAGAATCCAAAATATAATGACAAGACACACTTGATATGACTTAACCTTCACCATGAATGTTTTTTTCGTTTTACTTCAATGTTCCCATGCTGCTTTCCACAGATTTGCTTTAGTTTTACTGAAGGTGTGCTACATTCTGCAATGGTCCCTCCACCATCTATCAGACACATGACTTTACTTTGATTCCTGCAGCTACAAGTATGTTCAGTGATCCCTCTGTACTGTAGTGACTAATTCAGTATCACATTGCAGCATAATGGTGATTAAAACACAAAGATACAATGACTCACAATCAATGCTACAGGAGAGACGAGCTGAAATAGCAAACGTGATGCGCAGTGCAATGAAAAAGTTTGATAACATTTAAAACAAAGACGATGTGAAAAAAAATAAATACAAGGGGACGAGGTGGACCAGCTGAGCCAATCATATGGTTTGACCATCTGAATATACAACACGTCTTAATGTAGTTATGATATCTGGTAGGAATGTGACTGACAGTGTATTCAATATCTTATATTTAATTATATGTATCTGTTAATATATTTATTACATCCTTCTAATCACATAATTCATAGTTACAGATCCTCCTGGCATTGAGTTGCTTGGGGGCAGAATGGGGGGCAGAGAGAGAGAGAGGCAGACAGAGAGAGAGAGAAAACAGAGAGAGAGAGAGAGAGAAAAAGAGAGAGAGAGAGAGAGAGAGAGAGAGAGAGAGAGAGAGAGAGAGAGAGAGAGAGAGAGAGAGAGAGAGAGAGAGAGAGAAATAGAGGAGAAGAGGGTACATAAGTTACTATGGGATTGTGCATACAGGTGGGGTGGGGATTGAGTTTAGCAGGAGACCTCCATAGTCTGGGGTCCGGTCTGGCTGTCCAGGGCCCCGGTGGCGCTGCCCTCCAACAGGCTGTGAGGTTGTTGCGGCTGCGAGTGCTGTCCATGGAGGTGATGCTGGAAGAGGAGGTGGTGCGTGAGCGAGCCAGACGAGTCATTCCTGCTGACGGCACTGAAGGAGAGGAACAGGCATTAATATTCCACTCACACAGGACAAAGACTCAGTGCAGCGTGGGAACACTCAGACATTCACACAACAAAAAAATGCTTACTGTGCAAGCAATTCTCAAATATGGGGACTTGTCAAATAAAACAAAATGTGTAACAGAAAATTACTACAAGGGAATCAAAAACAAACCAAAATAAGGACAGTGTTTGCATCCAACTGCACTCACAGCAAGCAACTAGAGGAGATCATGCAAAATAAGAGGACAGTGAAGACAGGATGCATGCTAATAGAATAAACTAAACTCCTACATGGAGATGAATGTGTCAAAGTATGCAGAATCTCACTGTGTATAATCCAGACTGTATAAAGCACACCGAGCTGCTGTTGATTAGCATTATAAAACAGCGCCTGTTCAAGATTCTGCATACATTGACATTTATCCACTGTGGAGTGTGAAGAGGCCAGTGGGGTTCAAAGCCTTCTGTTTGGCAGCCGCTCAAGAACCTGATACCTGATTCGTTGCTCAGGTGACTGAGAAGAACGTAGGGAACTGTGAGCGATGTTTTCAAGAAGGAAAGAAAGAGGAAGAAAGGGAAAGTGTTGATAAAGGGAGCTCTTTTGTTGCTTTATCCCACCTTGGTGTATTTCTGCTTCAAAGTGAAAATCTGTTGCAGCTTGTTGCTCAGTGAGGATAACTAGTGAGAAATCATAGCATGTGTGCAAACTAGAATCTTTACTTCCTGTACTTTTTTGGCTCTTTCTGATTTGCATTTCTCACTGTGGCGATGTGTTAATAAGGGGAAAGCAGCTTTCAGAAACATGCTGAGGTGTTGAGACTTATTTTCAACACTTTCTCTACATGAAAACAGTCTTTTTAATCTGTTCTAATCCTGCAGTGGCATTTACTCAACAGGGGGACTCGGTGGCCTTTAAAGCAACACTGAGGCACTGACACATTCGCTGCACCCGAGAGAGCCTCCCACGGTGCAGGGTTTTGGAACGGGAGAGAGCAAAAGAGAAACAACGTTACAAAAAAAACATACACAGACAGCCATCATTTGTATGGCTAGAGCAAGCAAACCTATATTTATGACTTCATCCATCCAGTGAGTAGAGTCTGGTTGGTGCACCACATGTCAGAATGATCTGACAGAAATGTGTTTCTTAATTTTCTTTCTAGATGAATGGCTGTGGAAACCTGAGGACCTGTTTAAGTATGCACTTTGTGTCTCTCCAGAAAGAGACCGCATCTTTAAACAGTTCTGGATAGAAAAAGAAAAGCACATCAGGCAAACAGAACAGAGCTCTTTTTTGACGCCCACTCTTAAACTGAACAGGAAGTGAATCGCTGTTCAGTGCCACTGTCATTTTGGTCATGCCAGAAGCGCTAACACCTCACCTACTGAGGGTTGTTGGGACCACACACTGCGAAGAGCAGAGAGGAAATGGTGTTAGCATCGACCAAGCAGCACAGGCTGCCCCTCGTGACCAGGCTGACAAAAAAACAGTGTAAGTTCCTGCACTGCTGGCCACAGTCCAAACCCCCATCAGCAGGGTGTTTACTGACAGGCTCATAGGAGTCAACCATAAAAACAATCCTTTTTTGTATCTTTGTGGCTGCACTCACGTCAACAGGAAATTCAAAGATGAACACAAACCTTGACCACAAACACGTCAACCTTGAAGGTGTTGAAGTTTGTGAGCAGGTTTTGGACATTCAGCATTAAATAGGTTAGTTGAACTTTGTATCTCTTTATTCATAGATGTTTACACTCACTTTATCACAAGTAGCAAACTTCATGAGTATGTTAACTTACTGTAGCCCATTCCCTGAACAAAGTACTTGAAGGCCTCAGCAAGTTTTCCTGGCTGTAAACAGACAAAGGATAACAGTCAGATGACAGAGAAGAAAAAAACATGAAGACGACAAAGATGTTTAAATTAACAGAAAGCTACCTGCACAACTTGGGGCAAGCCTCCACAATCAGCCATCTGAGAGAAAACCATCAGTGTTGTTAAGAAATCATGTGAACAGTAAAATATATATCATATGCTTGCTAACTAGGCTATGTAATACAAAAAAACTCCACCTTTAGCAGTGTAGTCTTGGTTGGATTTAACCTGGAGTTGCACTCCACCTGAAACATCGATGACAGTTTACTTATAGGCCCAAAAAGGAAAATAACAGCATGTTCTCCAAAAGCCTCTCAGGTCACTGAGATGAATGAGTGTAACTCACCACAGCCTCCACAGCAGGTGCTGTGTCACCGACAACCAGTAATGCAGGGCACCTGGAAGGATAAGGAGTGAATATTTACAGAGCTGTGCACTTAGAGATTGTTGTTTTTAGTGTTTCTTCAGTCTAAGAACCTACGTTAGTGTGTTGACCGTCTCCTCATTCAGACCTACGATTGGCCTCTCGATCTCGAGGTCCCGACGGCTGGAACAAGAAGATAAACTGTGATCAGCCAGAGGAGCGGGAACTACAACATTTGTGAATTGACTTGTTTATATGATATGATGCATTACTTCCTTCTGTGTATTCAGATCTGGATTAATACAAATGAAGACAGACAGAGTATACTAATGTGATGCATCGTACTATTGATAGGAGCCACAGAAGAGGGCCAGGTTGTCCTGATTGATGTCTTGTGCAATGTGGAGGCGGTAGGTCTGGATCAGCTCCAGGTTATCTGTCAGCTCATCCTGGTGAACAGAGCAGAGGAAAGAAAACGTGAAATACTACAACTTAACTTCTTTGATCTACTAAAGCTGCCTCACTGTAAGAAGTGCACTCTGTATGAAGAGCCTGATGGTAGCACTTATTAAATGTACACAGTATTGTTATGATAGGCTGTGGGACTTGTATGTACAGTATGATAAGCGTCTACATTGTTTTAAACTATCATCTTGATATCACTAGCTTCCACTCGTAGTATCTAGGAGGACATGAATAGATCAATCCGTTAACGTCTGTAATTAGAGTGAGATGAGGAAAAGCTGTCAAGGGAAATCAGGAAACGCTGCCTGAGGTTCGGGAACAGTTTCACACTGTCGATAAAAAAGGTCAACAGCACGTAGAATGAGACAGAGTGCAAGTGGAACTCACAGTGCTGAAGTGGTGAGACATGACGATATCCACCAAATTACTGGTCCATCCAGTCAGCTGCACACAGGAAGGGGGGACAGATCCAATTTAGACAGAGACAAAAGCAGCATTTTATCTACTTAGGAACCCTATCGCTAGTCTTATATAGCTACGCCTATTTCTACATGTAGTGCATGAACTGACACATATTGCAATTTTTAAAAATAATTAATAAGTAGATCTTGATAGATGTAGCGTCCTCATGACCCAGTAGAGTTAGAACCCTTTAAACACAGCCCGCCCCGTTGGAATCAAGCCACACAGCTCCGACTCAACAACATACCTTCTCTTTCTCCATGTTTGTATCAAATCTGTCACATTTATATAAAGCTGAAACGTTGAAAAGAAGTCTCCTCTCTATGATACTTAATATGCAGTGTTTTGCTACATTCAGCCTTGTTGTAACATGATGTGAGGTGATCTTTATCTGTATGGTACAAAACTCAATTCAAAATATATTTTTGTCCAGAACTGTGTAACACTAGCACAGCCACAGCTTTGTTAAGAATGCACAAAATGTACAACTCTTGTTGCTAAAGTAAAGTATGACATCATCTGTGAAACATCATGTCCTGTACTTTGAGGCCAAACAGTCCACTCAAGAAATCCTTCAAAAATGAAAGTGTTATTTTGTCCAGTCAAATCTGAGGCTGTTTTAATTAACTTGGGTTGACCTTCACACAAAAGCTGCAGACATAACCAAATTAACACAGGATTAGAGGCTGTGCCTGAGTCTATAATGGAAGCCACTTCTAGCAAGAGAATAACTCATATTATATATACATAAAGGTATACTGAAGGTGTAAGAAGTGGCTTGGTGTCAGCATGTGAGATTTTAAAAGCAGTTATCCAATTAGCTTTTTCAAGAAAAGACCAATAAGCAGCTAGACACATTGTACATGGAATAATGAGCCGGGAGAGTAAAATCAAGGAGTTAACAGCATTCATTAGTAAAAACCTGAAAAGAGGCTGGAACTGAAATCAAATGTCTGGTAAATAATTGAAGTGGTAGCACTATGTTGAAGAATGCAGTGAAGTCTTTCTGGGTTTATGCTGCATTAGAAATACTAACCTTTGAAGCTGCCCAGTCAATCCAACCTTCAGCACACGGATCGACGTTGATCAGAACCAGTCCCTCCACCAGGGTGGGGTTGTTCAGCTGGAAACAGAGGGAAACAAGTCGCACTAAATCAAGAATACAACTGACAAATAAGATACATTTCTGTAACCATGCATTAACAATGGTGCAGTGTGCTTTAAGTCTAGGTTTTTGAGTCTTGATAGGATCCAATTATCCTGGGCAGAAGGAATTTTGAAAGTGCATAGTTACATCTCTACAATAAAGAATTGGTCTTACATTTGACTTCCTTTCCCAACAGATGAATCAACCTCTCAGCATTTTTCTACACATGATAATACATGAAGCATGTCTGTGTTAAAAAAGTAGACATGAAACAAGGAAGATCGAATTTTGGGCATCTAAATTAAGGGTGTGCACTTTTGGAATTGCCTGAAGACAGAGAGAGGGTGACTGGGGAAATGTAACATCCATCTCTCTTCAGACGCAGAGAGTACTGCAGATGCTGCTTTCAACATGATGCAAATGCAATGCAGCAACAGCTGCTATAAATCTATCAAGGGTAAACACAATTTACTCCAAGGCCGGTTAAGCAAATGCATTTCAGAATCAATTTTCTTCATCAATTCTTTACAGGAGCAGTCTCTCTACAGAGAGCCTCATGTTACAAGTTCTAACCCTACAACATTCCCTTTTTTTTTTTACCTCCGACCACCATCTTCTCTTTTCATTATTCATCTTTCAGTGCTTCCTCGCTCTCTGTCACTTCTAACTCTTTCTGCTCTACCGTACACAGTCTTATTTTAGCTCCACTGAGTGTTTAAACAAGACAAAAAGCAACTGAACAGAAGAGAATCACTGAAGTGATTCATCATCTGGGGAATGGCAGCTTATATGCAGCAGACTGTGTAGAAACCTGGTGCCCTGTGTGGGCTTGATGGGAGGTTTTAATGGTCTATGTAACAACCTGTGAGGCCTGAAAAGCTGCACTCATAACAGACGAGACACGGAGGGGAACAAAAGAAGACTTTGGATGAGATTAACATCAGGGGGTTGAATATGTGGACGGGCTTGTTGATAAGGACTTACCGCAAAGCGGCTGAGGATGTAAGCTCCTGCTCCAACACCTATGCCAATCACGCTGTTGACCCTGAAGAGGAAACATCAGTTACAGCTGTACAGCAAGACCGCAGCTGAACAGTCCATTTATGCATGTTACCATTGAACAGCTATTGACAGGGGGGCCACTCACTTGAGCTGAGTCATCACAGAGGGCAGCATTTCAGCCAACTCATCCATGGTGGGGTAGCGATAACTGGAGAAAGAGAACATATATACGTCCATGTGAGTCACACTGCATCACTCCTTATGTTTGAAGAGAAACTGAGTTCACAATAATCTTAAATACTCAAACACTTTTTGATGAATGGGTTGCAGAAATTCAATGTTCCATTAGCAAATTAAGTACTCGCTCACTTCACAGTCCACAAAAACAAATATCCTGTGGCATCTCGATCAGCACTGATTTAAATGTGTTGTGATTTGTCAGCGTGTGCAAAAGCAGTCCAGCACCAACCTGGTGGGGAAAGGAGGTGCGCCTTCCTGCTGGCCAGGCGCGTCCACGTGAACCACAGCAAAGTGCTGCGTGATCTCCTGCATGTCCTCATAGTTGAACAGGGTATTGAAGCAGGACTTGTCTAGAGAGGTGCAAGCAGAGGAAACAGTCGGACTGTGAGAGTTCAAAAGTCAAAGCTGGGAAGCACCAGAGTGTGCAGGGTACAGGACTTTAAGTGAGGACATTTATTTTACGCTGACTCACGGTTGAGGCCGATGTCATGATAGGTGAGGATGACGGGCCTGTTACCCTTGGGAACACCTCGCATAGTCACATGGAGGACGCCATGGGGAGTCTCAATGTCATGCTCCTGCAGCAACAGAGAAAACATGTAACGTTCAAAGCTGATGTACAGAGATATGGGTCATGAAAAGTAAAATGGTTGCATATAAGAAGACATCATGTTCTTTACTTCTATGTCACAGGATCTGTGTGTGTGGCATGGCTGGTATCGTCACATTTGTTGGATCGTTATGGTAACATTGCTTTCTTTCTTGCTAAACCTAGAACTGCACAGTTGATTAAATATTAATCCCAATCAATATTTTGACCTTTCAGTGATTTAAATACATGATTGAGGCAATTCTGGCATTCAGAATGTGGGCTCCACCCTTAAAAATATTTGATGCATATCAAATCAAGTGCTCCCAAAAACAACAGCCATTCCCCTTGGAGGCAATGAAGAGGTTTGGGCTTGGTGCTAGAGGAAACTGGCACACCATCTTGAATGCCTCCCTTACAGCGGCAGTCATGAGTGGGCAAGTAAACAATAGGATCCTAGTCTGCAGTCCACATGTCAAGGGTCGTTGGGCAAGACACTGAACCCTTACACTTCGCCCTAACAGATCAAAATGACAAAGAGATGCAGTGCTGGTGAGGGTGCTATCACAGCAATGGAACAAAGCACACCCTGTGATACCTTATGTTTCTTGTTAATGAAAAACAGCACAGAAAGACATTCTCACCACCAGTAATGATTGAGTTTGTGATAGTGTTGATACTCTTAAGAAAAACTATGACAATTTGTAAACCATTTTAGGCATAAAGTCTGCAAATAAATAGAACTCTAGGAAATGGCAATAAACTACATCATCAGCAGGTACACAGATGTTGTAACTCACTGATTAACTACGGCTTGAAGATTTCTTCCTTACAAGGTTCATGCTTGGTTCTCGTGCACAGAGTGATAGGCAGGACAACCACATCTTAGATGTCATCATTTGCACTATATAATAGGGATAGACCGATTATTGGCTGGGCCGATTATCGGCGCCGATATTCTGCATTTTGACCAAGCGGTTCATCGAGGATCCGCTTGAGGCTGGCTCCAAAAGTACGGGGAAAAGACGATCTTTGCAGCAGAAATAAACATGTTTACAGCCTGGTACAAAAGATGAGTGTAGTCTGAATAGCTAATTTCTCGATGTCCTCTCACTGTGAGGGGGGTGAATGTTTTTCTAATTCGCCTAGCTTGTGTTCCATTTCTCCCTGCAGTTTCTCATCACAGGGGACGAGCTGAGCAGCATCCGTTGTGGCCCCTACTATTACTAGTGATTAAAAACTCATACAAACCCACTTAAAAAAAACTGAAATATCCCTTTAAAACAAAGATAAGTGAAAGATTAACATTTCAGTTATATTGACATTTTGGAAAACTTTATTTACTGTAGAAAACTTTAGGGAGCTATTTATTTGTTTAAGTTTTCATTTAACTGTATAAGACATACTGCTGAGCCTGGGAGCTCTCTACCCTTCATGTTAGAATTTTAAAACAAAGATGTCTGATTCTGAAAAGCTGTTTAATAAACATATGCTTAAAGGCATTTAAACTAATTTAAGTGTTGGAGTTTGTATTATTCAAATTTTGACGCCAATATTTTCCCTTTTACTGCAAATGAATATCTTGGCTACTAATTATCGGTATCGGCCCTGAAAAAAACATATCGGTCTATCTCTACTATATACTACTGACAAGTCCCATAGGGAACTCCACAAAAATGCAGACTCACAAAAAAGGCACAATTTAATGTTGAGAAGTCAGCTTGAGATCCCTTATGCACTTGATGATTTGACAGTGGGACAGCCCCAAGCCCTCAAACACTCTACAGGAATGTGTATTAGATTGTTTGAGATTCCAACACATACACGCACACAAACACACACTCACACAAAAGCCCCACTAAGTATCCATACTATGTCAGCAATGCCATTCATTTTACTCAGCTTATCCACCTAGCAAAGACTTATACACAGAGAACTGCATCTTTGTGCAGGCTCAGGAATGTCTGTGCAACAATGTGCAGAGCTCATTCAAAGTAAAGTACTTGTGCATGTTCATTGTTGTGATACATGTTATGGGATGTGATGGTAGGTCCAGTTAAAGTGTCTGAAATCATTTTCAGTGCTCTGGCACAGAGGCATGAACAAAAGCAAACCAAGCTGCGGGTGCTTGGACGATGTTCAGCATGTAATAAATCCACATTAGTACCATTTCATTCATTAGATTTTTCTGACAACAAATCTCCTACTGTGTGTGTTAAGCAGCAGAGTATTTATTACAGTTTTTAGCCTTTTCCTCTTTACATGAACATCCCCGAGCCAAGCACAAAGCAGATTATCCATGTTTCCCAAATCAGGCATTAACTTGTAACTATTTCAGCAAAATTACCCAAATTGTGCCGAACTGAGAGAAGAAGTGGACAGACATAAATGAAGGATTAAGAAAAGTGCCACTGTACACGAAGGCTTGAATATATCCTCTAGGCAGAAGAAACCTATATTCAAAGAATCCATTGTAGGAGGAAAGTTACTTGAAAAATGAAATTAAGTTAACCCTTAAATGCCCGACACAACATTCCGGGTTTCTACCACATATTGAGAATGGAAGGCATGAAAAGCTGCTTTAGCACACATCCTGTCCCCTCTGTCAAACAAAGCTGTGAATGGGCTGTTGTGGAAACAGGCCTTTTATCCAAGACATTTGTGTTTCTCCCCAACGGTCTGAATCTGTCAGTGATTTCTCAAGTATGACTCTGCAAAACTGAATTTCTTAGCAGGAAGACCCATTAAGATTCAAAGGCTCACACAAGCCTCAATCTCTCGTTTGTCGTCTTTTGAAGACATTTCTCTATCTGGTATGGCATGCATTATTGCTGTAACATAAAACCCATTCAATGGCTTGATGGAAATCGAGTGTAGCCTCATTGATTTGGAGTGTCCTCTAGTTATACTTTTTAACAGTGACACAGCAAAGCAGTCGGGCCACAAAGATTGAAATGAAAAAAAGGACGAAGAGACATCACGGAGAGAGTGATACAAAAAAATTTAAAGAAGTGACAAAGCCATGTTATAGACTTTTCTCAGAACCATAGCATCATCTTATGTACATAAACGAACCCCTCCCAAGGTCAGCATGACATGGTGCAGTATACAGGGATGCTCATAACAGAGCTACAACATGGATTTGTGTGTGTGTGTGTGTGTGTGTGTGTGTGTGTGTGTGTGTGTGTGTGTGTGTGTGTGTGTGTGTGTGTGTGTGTGTGTGTGTGTGTGTGTGTGTGTGTGTGTGTTTGTACTGCACAGAACAGAAGCAGCGGGTGGGGCTCAGCACACGCCTGGTCTCAAGGCCCACTGGTCATCAATAATAAAGGGAGTGAGCCTAAGCGCACGAGAGGCACAGGTTCAGGCTGACAGTGTTGAGCATTCAGGGTCCTGATCCCTCTGAGTCTGTTTCCTCTCCCAAGCCTCACTGCAGCAGACATGTGGCTGATGGAAATGTGTCACAAACTTTTCTCAGGGAAATGAAGGTTAATTCTCAAGGACAAGGCTGCAGTCATTTACATCTGCAATCTGTGATGGTCACAGCAACACGAGAGAGAAAACACTCATTCTGTCAGAAATGGAATGAGATGTCTTTGAGGGAGTTGATACAAAGATTAGTCTGCCGCAATAAACATATGCACGTGAAAGCAACACAACACCACCCTCAATGACTGTGCTACACACTACCAACAGTCACTATAACCTTCTTTCCTACTATGGAATAAACCTTGGAGATGGTCTGACAATCTGAGCCTTGCTCTCATAAGAAGCCTTTCCAAGGATAGAGAAATGAGTCTGCAACCTTGGCCTGGTGGTGGGAGCAGAACCTCCCAGACAGACACAAAAGTCTACATACCTTCACTGTTGCATAATTTTCATTTTTAGACAAGGACAGAGTCAAGGACACAAAGTGTGGAAGCTTGACTCTGAGAACTTGAAAAACACACTTGTTCAAACAATGCCTGCTGTCTGTGAGGTGCATTCAGTGCACACACAGCAGAAAAAGAGGGCATGAACAGACCACCATTTCAAGGGAATTAAATGGTGACTGGAACCTTGCAGGGAAATGGTGAACGAAGATAAGATGGAAAGCCCAAGAGATAGAAAGAGTCTGGAAGTGGATGGGATGAAATAGAGCGTGAAAGCAAGCAGGCAGGAGTGACAGAGACATGGGAAAAGAGAGAAAGGACTGAGGGAGTCCTGTATGACTAACAGACGCCTGTGCCTTAAAACAGAAGGGGTGCAGCTCTTAAATTTATCATGCCTTTCCAGCCATGTCCTGGCACAGAAAAGGGCGGATAATACTGGAGGGCTGTGGAAAGGGAGTGAAGCAGAGGACCTTTTATCTATCCATTTAGCTCTTGGCAAGGTTTAAAGCTATATTGATCCTGAGCTCTGCTTTGCAATTTTCTCGCTCACACATAAATGGAAAAACATATGTAGAAAGACATGTACACAGAAGAGAAAACAGACATAAAGTGAGGCTTCAAGCCAGGACAGCTCCAGGGAGAATGAATGGGGGGGCACTGCAATGGCAGCAGCCCTTTTCTTTTGAATGTATTCATGGGGGCTGGCTAGAAGCTGGACAAAGATTATGTGTTGCAGTTGTGGGTGAGAGGAATACCGAGTTGGGGCTTGTGCTTTGTGGAGAGGGGCTTTAGAGGCTGCCGAGGGGAGGCGAGCACTTTGGTTTTGGTCCCAGAATAAAGAAGGGTGAGGGAGGTAGGGTGAGGTAAAAAGGAGAGTAGTATGTCATGCTGTTCTTGTTCCCGCAATCTCTCTTATCAACCCCCCCTCCCTCTGTGTTTCCCCGCCCTGCCAGGAACGGCATCAATCACCTCTGAGAGCAGCATTACAGGGCAGAAATATCATGCATCCTCTAAATGACTTCAGTGTTTACAGTTAAACATATGCATTCAGACTCATACTCACATCCGTGTTCTCCTGTGGGATCATCCCGGGTACATGCCACCTTGCTGTATTCTGTCACAAACACAGCCCTTCCCACCTGCAGCACAGTTCATGTGTGTCATCAAAGCGGTGGGTTGAAAACACAAACTCAAGGTCTCTGCAGAGGAGGGAAGGAGCGGCTACAGCGGTTTTGGTGTGTTATTGCTACAGTGTGCGGGGGGGGGGGGGGAGTGACCTCCATGCCTGCTTTCAGTGATTACTGAAGTATAAGGGACAAAATGCACAACGTATACCAAACACAGCCAGATCCGTTCCCTAGTAAAACACGGACCATTGCAGACATTCATTACAGACACATGCACCCAGAAACACACAAATGCCTACCACCCCACTGATGAACACTCACACACTGACAGCTCATACACTGACTGTAGTTCGGGCATTTGCAGTTTCAGAGACAATGAGGCAATTTACACATGCATCTGTTATATCACTATATCTAAAGGCATCTCTGAATGCTGAGCATGGTTTGGCTGTCCAGACTGCATACATAGGAAACGTGTGACTTGTAGCCACACACACAAACACACACTGAGCAAATGTTTACCCCAACCCTGCAGCTGCCCAGAGACAAAAAGCCCCAAGTATGAATCGCATGCTAAATGTAGTGACAAGCCATCCTGGAAAAAACCTCCATCAGCTTTTCGCTTCCTAGAGCCAGCTGCTGTCTCCCTGTCTGTGGGAAAACAGCACCACAACCTCCCCCCATCATTTCTATCTGAACCAGAGATCCCTTCTGCAAGGAACCAGCAAGGTGTGTCAAGGCAGGCAAGACACATTTGTCACTCACCACTCCATTCCCAGAGCATGCAATCTGGTCCAGGTCCAGAATAGCTGACATGTTTTTCCCACGCAGGAGAGGAGTGTGTTATGCTATGAGCGAGTGTGTGCTGGTCAGCTTTGAAGATCTCCAAAAGGAGGAGGAGAAGGAGGGAGTGTTGGTAGGAAGGGAGGGATGTAGGGTGAGGCAGTTAGAGTAGCAGCGACAACAGAGAGGAGGGGAGGGAGGAGAGAAGACACAGCAGAGGGAGTGAGCAGGAGATGGGTAAATAATCTGAATGAAAGCAGCAGAGGAGGGGTGGAAAAGATGCAGAGAAAACGAGAGAGAGAGAGAGAGAGAGAGAGAGAGAGAGAGAGAGAGAGAGAGAGAGAGAGAGAGAGAGCAGGGGAAGAGACAGAATGGGAGGAGAGTGAGACTGCAGTTTGTGCTTGGTAGTCACAGTGCGTCCATACATCCAGTAACCGCTGATCTAATTGGATTGCAGAGGGTCAGGTGGGTAGAGGGAGAGGGTGGGGCTTATAGGGGAACAGGGGGAAGAAGGGGGGTAGTGGGAGGAGGGGATGGACGGGTTGTGTGGAAGAGGGGTGATGGGTTGGAAAGGATGCTGAGACAGACCTAAAAAATAGGCAGGCTGCTGACGTCACACAGTGATTCTGATAAAATAGGAGAAGACTGACTTTGACAGCTCACCCTGGGCTCTGTCCTGCATCATGATTAACCACAGATTCATCCAAGCTTCAAGAGGGAAGAATAAAGTGAGCTATCTTTGCATCCAAATAAGCAGAATGTCGTTAAAAATAGACATGTTTAAGATGTTTCATTGTAAGAGTGAGTCAAACAGCAGGACTGAAAGTAAGAGTGGACACACAGTAACAACTCATTCATATTTTAACATTAATTATTCACAGAAATCTACTTTAATGCTCCATACTTATGCTTTAAACATAACCCCAAATCAATCCAATGAACCTACAACTAGCTTCTATTTTTAGTCAACATTCACAACCCTACATGATAGGATCCATTTCCTCTAAATGTGCCTTTGAGTTATTTGATCTACATAGTTTATTGATTTCTCCTTTTCTACTCTCCTCTGTCATCTGCACAACAGCTACCAGTGTACAGTGTAGTGTCTTGCCTTTAACTGAGATGGGCTGCTCTTTGCAGCCAATGGCATCAATGCAAACAGCACAGAGTGGGTGGGATTACTAAGTAAAGAGTACTTCATTGATTGGTCAATGTTGCAGCATGTTTGGTTGAAAACTGCTGTTTCTCCTCTACGTGTTCCCTATTCTTACCCACAGAGGGTGCCACTGACACACGTGTATGTATATGCACATTTTGAGATTTTAAAACACAGAGTAGAGAAATAACATGATGTAGTAATGAAATATTATCTGTACAAGTTGTGTAAATCTGTGAGACTGATTTAGTTTTTTCAATTTAAACCAAACAATATTGAGACCATGACTGATGTATGTTCAGCCATTCATGCTAGATCATAGAGAACGTATTATTATGGCACATCAGCTCATTAAGGTTGTTTGTGTGACTGCAGATGATTCCTCTTCAGAACAGGTGACTCATTGAGTCATGCACTGAGTCATTGTGCTCCTCTGCAGGACTCTGCAGTCTGAAGATTTGTATGGGCACACGGTGACGCTGTCATTGCACAGCTCAGTTAAATGCAGAGCCGGCATCAGCAGACACAATCTAAGGTGTGACAAATCCAATGTCATCCAAAATGCACACATCCAAAACCATTCTGCATTAATTTGTGACATGACATGGATTACCCTTTTCATACTGTGACTGAACAACGTCTGTTAAATACTCTGTGCTTCTGTGTTTCACTGAAGTCTACATTTGGGTTCATGTAACAGAGACAACCAGCAAGAAAGCATTGTGTCCTAAAGTACAGAACACAATATATAGCCCCTCTAGCATGCAATGAACAGGCTTATAGCGCCCTCTGCTGTACGCACTGACACAGTGGGGGTTTAAATCACCAAAGGCAAAATTTTGGCAGCCATTGCTGAAGTAGTGGATTAGACAGGACTCTACTGATCTTTGTGTTCCAATTTTACAAGGTCAGGTTTGAATGTGTTGACAAAAACAATGAAATGATAAATGAATACATAAATATGAACAAAAACAGAGAAAACTACTTAAACTGTATAAAATAATAACAGTTGGAATAAGTCAAAAAGAACAATCCAAACAGTACACTTAACATCACATGCAGTCCACCTCCATGGATACCAGCTTTCCCTCTTCTCTCCACAGCCAACACCATCAGCCCTGAGATGTTCTATTTTTAAAGTGAACAGTCAGCATTTTCCCTGCCCATAAAGTAACTCAGTGTTCTTAAGTATGCCCAGCAGATCCCATGGGTGGAGGAGGCTGACTCACACCTTCCTCCCACCCTTGCTTCACAGAGGTGTAAGCAGGACATCATACGAGAAGCCAGAATGCAGCAGCACCACACCATCTTGAACGTCCTGTCCCACCCCACCTCCCCACAAACATCCGCTCCTCCCTCTCTCTCCCTCTGCAGGTGAATAACACGGCTGCTGCAGTACCTCAGTATCGCCTGCGGTGGGAGCTTTAGTAGCGGAGGAATGGAGACGAGAGCAGCTGGATTCGTCCTCCAGCTGCTGGAATGTCACATTGGCTGCTCAGAGTGATGGTGCAGCGGTGAGGACCCATCCCCCACTCGCAGACTGTATTCATGGCAAGTCTGCTGCTAATGCCTTGTACTGCATGTAGGCTCCATTTATATTGTATTCTGAATCTCTGTGATAGAGATAGCCTGGAACAAATACATTAAACATCTTATTCCTACAACACAGACATCTTAAATAGCACAGGCTTGGTATATATAAGGTTGAATAAATAGTAATGAATATCCACTATTTCATATTCTCTCTCCCACAGCTGAAAAAAAAACAGCTGACCACATCAATTTTCATTCTAATGTCCAGTTCTGCTGGTTAACACATGTTTTGCCTTGATACAGCAGCTACTAGCTAAAACTGCAGCAAGGTAGCTAACTCTTGATTCACCAGATTCATGGATAGTCTGACTACAGGACACAAGACAGTTACACTTTTCACTGTGTATTGGTTTTACTTCACACATTAAACACTGCTCTGTTATATACAGGAGTCACTGTAAGCCGTTACAGGGCTACGGGGAACTAGCATTAACAACACCAGGATGCTGAAACTGCAGCAGAAGGTTCACAGTTAGACAGTTAGTTCATAGAAGTTTTAAGTCCTCACTTTGTTGTTAAGGGCATTAGTCTTAGGGAAAACTTCTAGATAGAGTTCAAAGAGTCAGTCTGTGAGGTCAAAATGGCTGCCATCTAAATAAGGTCAAATATGCTTAAGTCTGCTCCAACAGCTCTGACATAGGCACAATGTTTTTATAGAACAACTGCAGGACATTCCCATGTCTCAAGAGAGTGAGTAAAAAAAAGGCATGTGAGCTGAGAGAGAGCAGCATTCTATAAATGTTACCGCAACAAGATGCAGACTAGAATGGATGCTGTGGAGCATGTAGCATACTTGCCCCAGCTAACATGCTTTACTCTCCTCCCCTGCCTGCAGCAGCTATATTTAGCACGGGTGGGATGCTGGGAGCAGGCGTGACTGCAGAAAGTGAGAGAGGGATGAAAGGTTTAACCCTTTGCAGCCACGATGCTCACGAAACACAGCAGAGTGCTCGCCTGTGGGAAGGCCTCCCTCATGTGAGAGTCCTTGTAAGAATACTAATTGCACAGCACAGATGCTAAGAGCCGCTACCCCCTTTCTCAAGAAAGTACCATCAAAGAAAGAAATGTGGAACAGAGCCCGCTCTGGGACAATACCCCCTTTTATGTAATGATCATTTTGTTGCATTATCACACAAAACGACACGACTATGGATGAGATCCTTACTGTGAAAAGGGAGACACGATTTTACTGCAGAGACACCGACTCGGGACACCTATCAAAATCTCTGAGATCACTGTACATCTCTTTTCTGACATTCAATAAAAAACATGTCACAAATCAAACTCACACATGACACCTGATACCCCATGAGGAAAAGCAAGGCAGTCAAAAACTCAATAACCTCTAATACTTCTACGGTTGACAATAGAAGGGGAACAAGGGGAGAGAGTAGACTGGCATGTGAGAAAGGTGTTTAAGGGAAGTCTTTAGTTCCACGGGGAAGACGTAATTATCTTTCATGTGATCCTGCTGTCTTTCTCAAAAAACAGGTCAGGTCTTTTGTTTAAAAATTACACAAAGTAGAGTGAATAGGTCACTAGTGTGAGTGTATGATGTCTTTTTGTATCAGTGTAAAGTATCCATGGTACAGTAAGAACAAGAAATCCCAAAATCAATGTATAGAATGAAGCTGCTGCTCACCTCAATAGTTAGTAGGGCTGCAAAATTCTGGGAATTTTCAAAGTTGGAAACTTTCCATGGGAATTAAGAGGAATTTATGGGATTGAACCAGGAATTTACTAAATTGAAGGTTGGCTCTTAATAGGGAATTTAAATATAGTTGGGGGAAATATATTTTAGCATAATCCTGACTAAAACAACCAGAGTTCATGCAAGTACAGTTGAATATCTATGCTATTCCTCAATCACATGCACATAGCACACTGCTTACTGCAGGGATATTGAGACCGCACCCACTACATGCACTGTGCATTCCTCCATCACATGCACAGATGATTTCTATTATGGATGGATGTCTGCTTATAACAAAACAAATATTTATGCTTAGATATGATACCTTTCCATTAAATTACCCTAAATTCCCAGTTAATTCCCATAAATTCCCATAAATTCCTATAAATTCCCATGGAAAGTTTCCAATTTGGAATATTTCCAAAATTCCCCAGCTTAACTTCTCATGGAAATTTTCCAACCCTTTGGAACCCTAATAGTTAGTAAAAAAAAACCAAAAAACCTATTCTGGACCTGGACCAACATATTTTTCAAAGAATCAAGCCCACGTCTTCAAACCCTCTCCAGAAATGTTTTAAGTACAATGTAATGGTGCCGTGTATATAAACAGAGAACAACATTTTATAGGTTGTTGTAGACAGACCTTTGTCCCTTCCTCCACATACACACCATGAAATCACACTTGGAGTAAAAGCTTGCAAAAGCTTGCATATTCCAAACACATTGACAGGTTGCCACCTGAGAACATTAAGACCAAGTGTGGCATTAGGTCTCATTGATTTATCTATAATAAATGCTTTGTACGTTAAAAAGTGGTTTGTTGTTAAACTGGATGTTCTCTGTGATGTAGGGCAAGCAAACATATAGGTTCAGCAGTAAGGCTCTGAGATTGGGGCCATGTCCCCAACCCCCCATCTAACCACAGCACCACAGTGCTTTAGAGAAGTGGAGAGCATTACTCACCTGACAGTCGAAATCTTGAAAGTTGCGTGTATTCTGCAAAAAAGAGGAGAACAGTTAAAATATACAAAAGGCTCAAACAGGCCACAGTTATCTAAGAGAAGCCCAAAACAGTCTCTATTGTAGATGGGTTCTTATTGATGTCAGGAGTGGTTTGTGAAGCTTTGTTACACATATGTAACTCTCAGAAGTCTACATGTGTAAAAAGAAAATAGATCAAATGATGAGCTTGTAGCTGAAGGCTGGCTGAGGCTTCAGTTTATTGGCCATATGGTATGAATGTAATGCCCACGTGAGAGGTCAACCGTGGGCTCTCTGAGCGTGAAAGCACAGCATGTATACATAAAACAGTCTTCTCCCTTCTCGTGATTAGAGCAGTCATTGGGATGTGTTTACTGGGGCATGCTCACATTGTGATGACAATGATATTGCAATTCATTGTGAAGCCATAATCATCACTTAGAGCTTTGGACAGCTGATAATATCAGTGATGGTGCAGCTTTCTCATTAAATTGTCCCAGTCTGTGTTTGCCTGTTTTTTTTCAGACAGCAGAAAGCTCCAGAACAAACAGGCAGTGAAATGAGGGTGGGCAGCAACAACAGAGGAGATTCAGTTGGGATTCAGTTGAAGTCCAGACCAGCAGGGTGCATATGGGTGTAAAGACAGATAATGCCTTTAATGCTCTCCCATTCTTCTACTAAAATAGCACTAATCTGTGCCACATGCACAAATCACACAAGCACATTTTTATCTGTAGCCTATACTATTCACTTGGTGTAATGAAGTTCTGATGCAGCTGACGTACTGAAGAGGTATGATGGAAGTACAAGAAGGGCCTTACAGTTCTTGGTTTGGTTTCAAGTGAACCAAAACATGGAAGCATCGACTCCATTAAGAGGTTTAATCAACATGCGTCTTAGGTTCTATGTTATTAGCAAAAACTTGTGATGCAACTTTCCCTTAATGTTTGATTTATTAATGGTTATGCCAACTGTTGCACTAAATGAGTTCAAATCTATTTCATTCTTCTTACATATATTCTACAGTGAGATCAAATGTAATCTCTTGCATAGTTACCTTTGCTAAAGGCCATTAAACAGATTCTTCTATGCTCTCTGCTGCTGCAGACAGTACTGTTCATCCATGTGCCAGGCTGCATCATTCATAAATGTGTTACCTGTATGGAAATGATTACATACTATAATCACTTCTAAATAGGATTAGAGACAAAATGAGGGTCTTCTATCATCACTATTATCATGTCATTATCTCCATGTGCTTCAAGTCTCCTGGTGGTTCTTTTTATTGAGCTGGCCACTAGGTGGCATGAGAGGTCAGTTCCAGCAGCCTACATTTAAACAATTTTAAGGACTACATCATTTACACTGTCACCTCACATAAGACATCTAGATCACGAAACACAGAGCCAACAATGGGAAATATGCTCCCTCTAAGTCTTCAGACCCCCGCTGAAGCGACAATCCCCCAAGCCTCCTCTCCCCTCAGACCTGATTCATCGTTACTCACTCCTCCTCCAAGGCACTGTACCCTCCTGACTGTCTGTGACAGTTGCCTTTGAGAGGGAACAAACACTGCTGTGATCCCACAGAACACAGTAATCCTAATCAGCTCATCAGCTGCTGAGACAGGGCAGGGCAGAGGAAGAGGGGGACAAGCAGGGGGGACAGAGGATGCGGAGAAGCTTTGATCCTTCCCTGAGTTTTTTCTTTCCGTTTCTGCCGTCTCTCTCACTTGCTAGATTCTTTCAAGCTGGTAAAAATAAAGAGATGAGTTTCTTCCAGCGTCTCCTTTGATCTCTTCCCCTCCTTGCTCAACGTTTTTTCTGACTCTGGATTTCTTACATTATACATCCCACATTTCTTCTTCTCTCGCCTCATTCCGTCTACAACCTTCTTTTTTTTTCTCTTGACTTGCTCTCGCCCCTCTTTTCTTTTTCCTCTCAACAGTCGAGCAGATATGAATAATTCACTTTGATGAGAGGGACTGCAGAGTCTGCATGCCTTGTGTACTGGCGTATGTATTTGACTGTGTGAGATCATATGGGGTGCTCATTCATTCACTCAGTGTGCACAACATGTCTGCTTGGTTTATACGAGTGCTTCTTCATGTTGTTGCAGGTGCACATCTCTGTGCTTGTTGCCGAGCAGCTTGTCACTGTTCTGTCCTTTCCTAAACTCACCTTGTTGGTCAGCAGCGGCTTGATCTCAGTCAGCTGTACATCTTGCAGCTCATCCATCTTCTTGTCTCGTCTCTGTAAACAACTCTGTCTAAAAAGAGAGAGAGAGAAAAAAAAAACATCACATAAAAATATGAGCTGCTAAAAAAGCAAAATAGTACACTGTGAGAGTTTTGCATTAACACCACTGCTGGCAAGAAGAATACTGCTAATCCAAGGGAAGACAGATAACACTGTGCCTCTTTCTGTGATCCTTTCATTCTTAAGTACTGACCAAAGATGTGTGAACTGCATTCACATCTAAATCTCCTTTGATGGTGATTGTTTGCTGCTATTATATTCTTTATTGTTGTTGTCACAAGTTTTATAATTATCAGTTGAATGATTACATCTGTTGTTTAAACATGTTGTTCTATAACTGGGGTATGTAAAGCCACTGTAGGTGGGTAGAGGAAATTGAGAGGATAATTGTCAGAAAAAAAGGGAAATAAATACAATTTCCCTGAGATCAAGGAAAGGCAGGAAACACATTTAGGGGTTCTTGATCTGATGGGAAAATACATTTAAACCCAGGGTTACTTAACTCACTGTCAGAAAACAGAGAGTTAATAACATCACAGTATAATTAAAACCACAAAGTGTTTTGTATTATTAATAAACGGATACAGGTCCAGTAGTGAGAACTTTAAGACTGTCGCACAGGCAGCGGAGTCATCAGTCTGGTTCGGGTCCTTGTCTTTCTGACTTCACACTGAGATACGTATGATGATACAAAAGCTGCACAGCAAGGGGATAGAGGGCGAATTCTTCATAAATTCTCAGGAAAGGTCATACTTCTCGTCCACACAGATAGTGTGCAAACGTGAGCACACACATACAGAGGAATCAGACCAGGTTTAACAGGAAGCACTAAAGCCCACCTCATTTGTTTTCTCCTTGAAGCAACCTGTTTGTCCCAGCACATAATTACAGAACAAAATGCAATCCCCCCACAGTTTGTCTTAAAATGGTACATCTTGGGCCGTGCTTGTTTGCACAAGGTGAGGGCAGGAAGTGGTATTGAATTACCTGAATCTGCCCAGAGTGGTTCATGTTGCACATAACGACAGATGGGGCCTCTGCCTCTTCTAGGTCGATGCTTACAAAGAGAAGACAAAGCTACACAAACCTGCATGACGACCTGCGTCTCTTTATCATCAAAGAGACACACATAATGCTAACAAACAAGAGGCAAGGGCAAACACAATTTGGCAAGGGAAGTGAAGAAGCAGCGACACCACTTCCTGAGTCACAGCAGTCCTATGGAATGACCTTGAGATGCTAGTTTAACCTTCATGGCTGGCTGGTGATGCTGCTAGCAGTAAACTAAGAGCAGGAAGTACCAACAATTATGAGGTCTTTCATTTCTGTGTTAGCAGCAGTTTATCCTCTGATGGCCTGACATAGGTTAGAACAGACAGCTGTCTAATGACGCATGAAACAGGTTAAAGGTCGTCCTACTTTGGCAACAGATTGTATCTTGCTTGAAAACAGGCAGTGAGGCAGATGGGAACAACTGAGCTCAATCCTCAAATTACATAAAACAGTCAGGAAAAAAAATGCGGCAACGTTGAGTGTTGGAAGTACTAAGCCATCAGCATGGGGAGTGAAAACATGCCAGATGAAATCCCTGCTGACAAATCCGGCTCAGTGGCGGAACTAAATAATATTTAGACAAGCGAACTGGAGAAAAGAAAAACAAATACTCTGCATGCTTGACCGTATTGGCCGGATCAATCCAACACTTCCTCAGGCTGTCACAGAAAGTGGGAGCGAGGCAAAAGCTGCTTTAATTGTAGTCGGCTAGCCGGGTAATCGAGGTGTTAAGGGAGACGGGGTCAGGCTGAGCTTAAGACAACTGAAACACTGACTGGGGGGCTTTCATAGCCCAACCCCACTGACCCCTTTTAGTGGGTAACCCAGTCAACTACCTACCATCCATCCCCCCATCATTCTGAGCCTCTTCCTTCTATCATTATAAAGATAGGGATGTCCCCTTGGTGGCTGCTTTAGATCTTAGAACCCCTTAACCTTTCATCAAATCTCCTGAAGGAACAGCAGATCTCATTCAGCAACACTTACCACCAGTCCTAGCCTTTTCCAACCGACTCTATGCCTGCTCTACCGTTCAGCATGCGCAGCTGTTGCCATAGAGACGAAGCTGGTTGCTGGTGTTTATTCTAAACTGGGCAATCCCTGAGGGACAGATATGAGGCAAGGAGACATGGGAAAGAGATAGTGGTAGAATAAGTCATTCAGCAGCATTTACCCCTGACAATCATGGAGAGTCCAATGAGCCATGCTGGTTCTGTAGATCTGACAGCACAGCTTTGTGTAACAAAAACTCAGTAAAAGTAGTCCCAGACCACAGGAGGGAAAGTCTATTTGCAGTCTGTGCAGATTGCGGGCTTGATCCCATATTCACACCATGCCATTAATGTGGATGAGAATGGGGGAGGGACTGACAGGGCTGATGATGTAGAATGAGTCCCTCAAGCTTCAACAGAAGGTCTGTCAGTAGTGCCGGCTCACTCTCCCAAATGGTCTCCAGTATCAATCTGAGTCATTCTGCCAATTCCAGATGAGTAACACAAGCATCACATGCTGGCTCTCACACATGATTTCCCTCATCTATTCTTCAGGTGCATTTCTCTGAGCGGCTTGTAGCCTCCAACTGAGCCTCATCTCAGTGCTAAATCATGCCATGCAGCTGGGGACATGGGGGCTGTGCTGAGTGAAAATCTGACAGCAGAAACAAATTGTGTCAGAGAAAAACCACACAAGGCCTTTTCTGCACAGCAAAGGTCAGCTTTCAGTCCGGCTCAGTATCAGTGCTGTGTCTGGGAGATTGGGGAGTTTTCAATGCTGACACAATTACTTCATAAAAGAAAAGCAAAGACATGTTGACAGCCGTCAGTTAAATCAATGGATAACTTATTTAGCAACCCTCCTCTTCTCCTCTCCAGTTGGCAAACAGAGCTCAGACCTCACATGCAGGATCCCATCTCTAAGAGGAGACAAGCCTTCACCTCAACACCCCGCTGCACAGGTTGGGATTTATTTCAGTGCCAAAACACCGACCGTTGATATGGGGTCCCTGCCAACATCTAGTGGTCCTGTAGCTGCCATGTCAGAAGACGGTGCAGAGTGATTGATGAACACATCCCCGACGCCTCCTTCCTCATCTTTGTCCTCCTCCAGTCTATGCACACACTCTCCGTGTCTTTCTCTATCCATCTCCATCTTATCGGGGCTGGCAGGAAGTCTACACAGCCAGGCTGCATGATGGTCTACTGAGAGCCCGGCTGTGGCGGTGACCCTTTAATTAGGCCTTTTTTCCCCCCTCAATGTTGCCATGGCAACCAAAACTTCAGGTTTACTCAATATCATCATCATTCACATAATGATGGCCATGCTTGGCCAAGTCTGACCCCTATGGCTATAGGTTGACTCAAGCGAATGTCACTGTGTTGACCTCATATTAACCTACCTCAGGGTTTCCATGGAGACCCTGACTCAGTCGGTTTTATTGCCATGCAGGGATAAAAAGCAGAAATCCCAAACTAGCCTCACACCGTCACTCTGCAGTCACAAAGGTTTACAGTAAAAGCGGTGAGGAAGGGATGGAGGGTGTGTGGCGTCTGGGTGTTGATAGCAGTCTGCCTCATACGACTCTTCTACAGGTGTGAAAGTATGATCTCATATAGGCCTGAGATTGAGACACAGTCAACTGTTAACATGTTAATTACCCCGTTATGATCCCATCCCACAGATTCACAAATCTATTAACAAAAACATCAGTTTCCTTATTAGGCTCTTTAAATAATATTTTTGATTGCGTCTGAGAGTATTCAGCCGGGTTTCTTATTGAAATCAGGTTGTTTTTATAACCTGGTCTGGAGCTGTATGACGTAGCTGTCAATAGTAAGTGTACGACCTACAGGAATGCCGGTCAGCTCAGGCCCTCTGTTGAGAAAGAGGCTGGAGAACCAGAACAGAAGCTAGTCTATCAACGGCTACAGACCAGACCAGCTCTACCATGTAATTTGGCTAATTTTAACACACTCCAACCAATGACTATTCTCAGTGTAAATACATCATATCTGTTTGGAAATTCTTTTGCATTTTAGTTTGCTGTCATGGGACCCTTTCGTCTTCCGTCTGCAGCACACTAATCAGCTGTTTAGAGTAGGGATAGACCGATTATCAGAGTTGATTATCGGCGCCGATATTCAGCATTTTGACGCATATCGGCATCGGCCTTTTTCAAAGATTTCAAAATTCACTAAATCACGTTGCAGAAATGACACCGTCTGCAGAAACCGTAGCCTAGGTCCATTTCTCCTGCAGTTTCTCATTGCAGGGGACGAGCTGAGCAGCATCCATTGTGGCCCCTACAATTACTAGTGATTTAAAACTCATAAAACCCCACTTAAAAAACACTGAAATACTCCCATAAAACAAAGATAAGTGAAACATTAACATTTCAGTTATATTGACATTTTGGAAAACTTTATTTACTGTAGAAAACTTTAGCTTTTTATTTGTTAAGTTTTCATTGAACTTTATAAAACATGCTGCTGAGCCTGGGAGCTCCCTGCACTTTTTGTTAGAATTGAAAAACCTTTAACATGTTGCAAATCTGAAAAGCTGTTTAATAAACATATAATTAAAGGCATTTAAACGAAGTTAAGTGTTGGAGTTTGCATTATTCAAAATTTTGACGCCAATATTTCCCCTTTTACTGCAAATGAATATTGGCTCCAAATATCGGTTATCGGCCTCCTCGACTACTAATAATCAGTATCGATATCGGCCCTGAAAAAAACATATCCGTCTATCTGTAGTTTAGAGACAAACATTTAACCAAACTAAATAATTAGCGGTTCTGACAGTAACAACGACATACTGTTTACATTGGACACCATTATGAACCAAAGTTTACAGAGAAAGAACGAGACTCAACGTACCAAAGGAAAGCGGGGAGAAACTTCTGTGCTCAAAGAAGAATGCTTTCTGTGACAAATTGTTATAATGGCAGCTCCTCTCACAAATGAACACTGGTGTGTCTGTCCTCCACCAGAGCCTCCGCCATCACTCTGCACTTCACCAGGCATCACATCACAAAAGAAAATAGGCCAGCACAAATTCCAGAGATCAGCCAACAGCCTAACTTGTATGTCAGCTCTTCATTATGTGCAAGAGTGTTGTACTGTCAAGGCCACAAACAGGTGGGAACAGTGTGCTCCTGCACAGTCACCAGTACGGTGATGCATTGCTCATGGACTGAGAAACCTTTTCATCCAGGGGAAAGTACTAGAAACTTCTTTCAACTTTTCATAACCAGGCCAATCCTGTGTTCACAGCTCTCATTCTGCAGAAGTTGCAATCCTGCCGAAGTAAGGCTAATGGACTGTGACAAGGCTCAGTTCCAGATTATTGCTCTTACCTGAGCAGTTTGGTAAGAGAATTAGTGGAGGAAATTAATTCAGCCCGGGTGATAGCTGAATTACAGAGACAAGGGAGGACACATGCTCTGGAGTTTGTTCTCAGTCATGTAAAAACTGACCAGTAGCACAGATTATTTCCTGCTGATACTGTCAGCAAACACACACACACCAGAATGAACCCATGCTTCTTGTTTTTAATTAACTGACAGCCTGCTCTCCTGAGGATCCATCATCCTCCACACAGCTCTTATGATTCTTCTGGCACAAACTGACAGATCTTTTCTGTTATTCTCTTGACAATGTAACAATAAGACATCTTTGTGATTTCTCTCTCTGTCACGATTCGATCAAAGTGTTCTGTTCTTATGAAATACCCCCACCTCAAAGATGTGGAGCATCACCCACCTCTGGCTTTGAAACCAGTCCTGTTAGGCAAGCTTTGATCCTGTGCACACATAAGATAACATGATGGTTGACACACAGAGATTCATGCAGACAATCACTGAATAGATGACAAAGCCAAAAAATCTCTGAAAGATAAAAGGAAGTGAAGATACAGTATGCAACTCAACCTGACAGAGAGGCTATTTTAGGACAGCTATTATGAGACACAAATCTTCCTCCTCAAATACCCACATCCTTGTTTGATCCTTCCAGAATTACAAAAGGTCTAATAAATGCTAAATACTGCATTACTATAATTGACTCATCCCCTCTTTGGAAAACCAAATCTGAAGGCAGACTCTCTCAGTCACTATTACATTTAATATCCTGAGCCCCCGGCCAGCGATAACTCAAAAGCAAGTGATAAAAATGTTGTAGGGGCTGTACTTAGATGGGGCATTGGATAAAACACACAGACACCTACATGCACACACAGACACACACAATATTGCAAGTGCTAATGAGAAGGTATGAGACACACACACACAGCATTTGTGAGTGGGAGGAGACTTCTGACCTTGTGTTCTAGGTCATGATATTTATTCATAGTGTGCACTCCTCTTAAAAACATCTGTTCAATGAACCGCACAACTGCCTCTTATTCTTTAATCCTTAAAAAACATCACTTGCATTTTGTGTGTGTGTGTGTGTGTGTGTGTGTGTGTGTGTGTGTGTGTGTGTGTGTGTGTGTGTGTGTGTGTGTGTGTGTGTGTGTAGGAGGAAAATCCTGGTTCATCAGCAAAGATACTCATTGGCACATAGCAGCCACTGTACTAATCTGCCTGCCAAAAAGGGAGCCCCGCACTACTCTCGCACAAACCCTGACCTCCATCCTCACGCAACATTGGGGACAGACTTTGTTGCTTGTAATTAGACATCTTAGTAAACACAGATGTAAACAGGCGCAGTCTGAGACGAATAAAAGCACCGACAGATCTGGGATCATTCTGGGCCACTGACAGCAGGACCCCTCTCCTTACTATCTCAAGGCTTTTAAAGAATTACATTATTCCTGGAGGGGCCACTTTATCTGCTAATGGTCTTATGAGATTGAACAGCAGCATCTGGCTGTATTGATTTATAGCCACACGTCTATTGACATCATCAGCATGCTTCACTTCTCCAATGAAAACGCACACGGCCAGGAGAGAGTCTCAGAGAACTGGCTTTCCAAGTGCAGCGCTGTGGTTCATATGATTACTCGTCCTAACTTCCAGTGCCATGCTAACTTCACTACACACATACAAACCCAGAGACCCACAGCAGTATTTTCCACTGGTAAAATGTCGTCTCACACCAGCAGACTCCACACTCAGTTTATCCGTTCTGTCTAGCTTGGATGTGAGTCAGCCTTCTCTTGGTCCCCCCTGCTCGTTACAACATACTATACAAGCATTCGCCTTGGTCTGGTTTATAAGTAGACCTGATCCCTGCACTAATCTATGGTAACTCAATTCTAAGTGAATTTTCTGAGTCTGTGTGTTTTCAGCTGTACAGACAGTAGGTTTGGGTACGAGTACTCGAGTACTCGTCGTTGACCCCATTATTCGAATAGCATTTTGTTACTCGCGCACCTGGCAAAATAATCATACAGCGTTACATGTGTGGCCATGTGCTTTTTGTTTTCGCCTAAATGAATATACTAGGTAGGAAAATAATTAACGGGATATAAACGTTTGACTTCTCCGGCCATGGTTTCAGCTTTAGAACACACGAGCCAGATTTCAGCAAAAACAACTGTTTTATGGCAGCTACGGCAACACTTTAGGAACACGTTATTCAACCGAAAGCAAAAGCACAACAAACACAGAACCGTCTGAGACACCTGCGGCATGTTTGCTCGTCCTGTTAGCACACGTCGTTGTGATGAAACCAGAGCGGAGAAGATTAGCCTGATAATAACCAAAATGGTAACTGGAGATATGCTCCCATTAAGTTTTGTGGAAGGATAAGGCTTCAAAGAGCTGATCGCGTTAGTTGAGCCGGAGTACAAGCTACCATCAAAGAGAACAACAACTACAAGAGTGGAATAGATGTCTGAAGAAAAGGCAGCAGAACTTACTACAATTCTGGTCTGGTAGGTCCATGTCTGACGGACTTTTATTTATTTATCTTTGTTTAATGTTAAAAATAATAATAATTGCGAGTACTCGAGTAATCGTTCATTAGGAAATTTGAGTAATCGATTACAAGGATTACGGTAAATTCCCATCCCTAACAGACAGTTACAACAATCTTAAAGCTGGGGTTGGTAGTCAGATTTAGATACACTTTTTGTTATACTGGTTAAAATGATCTTTATGTCCCGGTGGTAATCAATACATAATGAGTTCTTAAAAAAGAGCGAAAAAAAGCTGCCATCTACAGCCGGAGTAAACCTGGGAAAACACCAACCAATCACCGCCTTTAGGGTCCAATTTATTACACCAATCAAATCCCATCCTGCCGTTCTGTCTGCCTCCTGCTCGTACATTTCCCCAGCGTGCACTCCCCGTCCCCTGCCTCTGCTTCCCCTGCCTCTATTTACTCGACCTCGGGCCTGTCCCCGCTGACCCAATGAGGTGCTTTGTTCAGGACTGTAGTCCAGATCAGAGTCTAAAAAGCTCTCACTACGGGGGCTCTGACAATCAAAAAAATAATGTAATTTAGTTAGTTCTACAGAAAATTTTGATGTATTATATGTATTCTAGCTTTTCTCCTGATATCGTGTCACCGGTACAACTGGATAATGACAGTTTCACTATGATAATGTTTTGGTGTTTTCTTACCGCTGAGTGAGACATGAGTTGACGTAGTGCAAAACTCAAACGATGTGCTGAGGACTAGTTTTGAATCAGTCATGATCATATGGTCGCGAAGCAGGGGCGCTCATGCATGTGAGCGGGGGCGTCATTATGGAGGAGCTTCGAGGGGAGGGGGGCGAGGGGTTAGATGGAGTCCTGAGGAAATGCTACATTCAAATCCAAGCTAGTTTTCTGCGATTACCAACCCCAGCTTTAACTTCCAGCTGATGTTGGTTGAGGTTTACAGCATCCAGTAGCACAATGGTATTTCTTTAATCCTGCTGAAAATGGATACAAGTGCCATAAATAATATTATGTTACAGAAGGACTTCAAAGCAGGAAATTAAATTGGCACCTGCCACCTGCCAAACGCAGAGTACATGTTGGCACTGGCAGGCATAACTTTAATGACAGATAGGCTCTTCTTAAATTAATGTCACTCTTTATATTCTTAAGTTAAGAATATAAATGGATTAAGGTTTTATGATACTGGATATGAAGGGAGGGAGGTGCTGTTGTTTTGTTGTGTCTGAAAGGGCCTTATAACTTTGTACAGATTTCAAGAGCAGCAGACAAGAAGAATGAGTCGCCAAAAATGACGACCTTCCACAATGACAAGTGGAAAGAAAAAAGTTGACTTCACACTGTATGAGTCAGTGTTGATAGAAAAATACATGAGGTTTACTCCCACAGGCTGAAAAGCAGTGCACTATCTAAAAGTTGAAACCAGTTGTGTGCTGCTCTATGCTTTGAAAAGGGAAAAGTGGGTTCAGGACCACCGCAAGCCACAAACACACCCATTCAAAGAAAAGCAAACAGGTTTACGACATGTTGCAAAAAACAGCTCTGGTCTGAATAGCTCATTTCTCTATCCCCATGAACTGCGGGGATTTTGTATGGGATTTGTATTAGGGGCCAGGCTGACTTGACTGACAGGCGGGCTCATGTTAGCTGTTAGCGAGGAGTCCAAAGGCCCACCTCAATGCGACCTCTTTGCCCTTTATTAGGTCAACTGAAAGTTATGTTGAGTCAGCTTTTCCAATATGGCTACCTAAGTCAATAGGCTCAAAAACTCTGCTTCAAAGACCAATGTGTAACGTCACAGAGACTAAGTCCATGTTTTAGAAGTCTATGATTAACACTCGCTAGCCTGAATACGGGTGGATTGTAGAAGTGGCGTGAGAGTCACTCCCACTTGCTAATCTGGAGGGCTGAATCCTTTAAACATAATTATAATTGTAGTCTTCTCAAAAAAGCATGTTATAATAAACTAATTGCGATGTGACACTACAACTCCGACAAGCGCTACCTGCTATTTAGGGCTGGGCGATAAAACGATAATGATAATTATCTTGACATTATTTTTCTCAATATCAATATAACAAATGTACAATAAAATGTTGAAATATTTAAACCTGTTATTACATACCCCAACCACTGGAAAGGGAAGGGGTGCTAGTGTGTCTTAAATGTTAGTGCCCATTCAACATTAAACAGAAGAAGAGGTTACATGGAACAGCCAATCATGTCGCAGGCTTAAAGACATTTGGAGCGGAATGTAAACACAGTGACACGGTTGAAAACGCAAAACATAGTAGCTCAAAGCAGAGTGAAAACATGCTCGACAAGAAAGACCACTAAACTTCATTAGGTAAGATATTTTACTAGACTACTAAATCCCAGATACAGGCTAACAAACCGTCTGGTTTCTTCAACTTTCACTCAGGAGAAAAAAAATCTGCCTTTAAAATGATATGAAAGAATGATTTGATATTTATTGTGAAAACTATTGACTGATATGAAAAATATTATCGTGATAACATCTTTTTCAATATCGCCCAGCACTACTGCTATTGACCAACAACTTTGTATAACTATATTACTATAGTCTGGCTTCGCGTTTCAGTCCCTCCCACCAGAGATGCATGGAGAGATGCAAGGAAATGATCACCATTGGATCAGCTGTCAGTCAGCTTTAACAGCTGTTTGTGTCTGAACACATGTACACTGTATTCATTAAAATAAAATACATACAAGTAACTGTGTTTGTCTCTGTATGCTACTGTTTAAAAAACACCTGCACATGAAAACAACCTGCATTCTGTGTACTCTGTGTTCTGCTTCGAGCCATACATAACATTTTTATCAGCAACATGCGCCATTATTGAATAATTTATTATTTGTATTTATATCTATATTATATTTTATTAACACCGATAGCCTTGTGTCAAAATGTCACTGGGCGGTGGGAAACCTAAATGGAGAGAGATGGTGCCTCACAAGGACTAGCTAATCCTACTTTTAGAATACTTGTCCTAAGGCAATCACTTATGATGAGCTGATGTTTACAATGTTTGTTCAATCCCATAACTCAGTTTTTATTCTTTGCTGCATCATTGCCTTGTATTTTGATGCATTTTCTTCAATTACAGGTTGTTTTAAAAAGCACCTTTGTTACAAATAACAGACTGAAATTAAGTGGTGTTCAGTCTGTGTTTACAGAAACAAAAAGCTTATTGAGCACTTTGTGTTTTCTTTTTCAAACAAAACAACTGAAATGAACTTACATTCAGTTATTTCTTTTACTTGAAACCGTGTAAAATTATAAGCACTTTGTACTTATTAGCACTTAGCACTTATTGGTACATTGTTATGTTACAACATTATGTTTTGACTGTGCAATGATGTGTTGCATCAATAAATGTAAGGATTTTTGCATTTCATTAACAGACATTTTATTCACTGACACAAAAAGCACACACTATATGGTGGTAAAATAAGAGTAAAGGGTAAAAGACAGAATTCTAAAAAATTTTAATGGAAATAATGAAATTTGGAAAATAAAATAAAACGGAATTTAGAAATAAATAAAACGTATTTCATAGGGCCCTACCATCCCTCCTGTTTATGATATACTGTAGGTGCTATGTCTCATGTTAAATGTGAGCTCTGTCCTTGTTGTGCCAGACACTGGAGTAAAGGGACAATAAATGCAAGACCTATGTGTTAATAGAAAAATGTACTTCTATCGGGCCTTCATAAAACTTGAAGTAACCATAACAAAATATTATGAATTACAAATACACATTTATCCCTTCCAAAGTATGTTAAAATGTGAAGGTTTTTCCTTTCATAATTAAGCACTACCAACAACATTATATCACAAGATGTAATGGGTCTGAACAAAGACAATATAAAGCATATTCCATGTTTGCTTGCTGCACGCAAATTCGTGAATGATGTTCTCCATCTTTACCTCAACTCCACATAATAACCTGCAAGGCACCACCAGAGCTGAACCTTTCACACAATGATAAATAGACTAATAAGAGAGAAGCAATACAGACAGCACTTTAGATAGCTGTAGCTACATGACATACATCATCAATAAATCCATTCTCACACACCAGCATAGACAGATCTTACACAAAGACAGGCAGGGAGGGGAGGATGAGGTAAAGACAGAAAGAGAATTCAATACTATGTGGTTCAAGAGGCAAATGAATCCTGATAAATCTGCTGTGATGGGTCAGAGAGAGGTGTGAACCTGGCTCTCCCGACAGAGCTGCTCATGGTATCGGGCAATAAATAAAAGTGAATGGCCGGGACTATCAGCCCTGCACCGAGTGCTGCTAACAGAGTACCTGCCCCTACTCCGCCACGCTACACTGGCTGTCGCTTCTAGAGGGGATTTCCTCTGCCATCCTCGTTTCGTTTGAGCCCACAGCACAAAGGAAGACGATGTGCAAGAGGGATGCTGTGTGTGTGTGTGTGTGTGTGTGTGTGTGTGTGTGTGTGTGTGTGTGTGTGTGTGTGTGTGTGTGTGTGTGTGTGTGTGTGTGTCAGCTGGATTATGTGAACAGGCAAAGTTTCAAGACCAGCGGGGTCCTGCTGGAGGCTCAGCGGGATCTGTAGACCTTGGTCAGACCGGCCGAGGGGCAGCTGTGGAGGCAGCAGTAAGACCATCTGTATGGCTTGAATGCCCCTCCCCTCCCTCCCTCCCTCCCTCCCTCCCTCCCTCCCTCCCTCCCTCCACCCACACACCCCTTCAGTTTTACAAGCTGGGTGGGGGTGAAACAGGAGAAACAATTCCATGAAACATTAACACAGGACTGAGACATGAGAGCTCTGGGGCTGAGATAGTGAAGACCTGCCTGTCAATACGTGAGGCCTCTGAATCAGAACGTGTGTCAGCGTGCTTCAGTGGATGAATCAGTGCTCAGAAGCCTGTTGCCTCACAGGAACACAGCCTCCGCTAATAGAGCTATCCATGTGGTCAGCTTGCCTGTCACAATGACTGATTACTGACAACTCAATCTCCCACAGAAACACAGAGGTGGTTCCTCTGGCGCCTTCCCTTGCGAGTGCTAGCTGTGGAGGTCGGCGGTGTCCTTGGCAACAACAGAGGCCCTCCCCCTGAGCCATCCTCAGCTCAGCTGGTGGCGCCGCTGAGATCAAATGACCTTTTCACCATCATTTACATGAAGTCGTTCACTTCTCTCCACATAAAACAACACAACGTGGAATTCTTTACCAACCTGTGAAGCTTTTACTGAGCTACTAGGATGCTGGGGCCATCGTCATCGTTGATAAGCATTAAATGAGCTATAAAAAGGTAAAGACAAGTGTTTCTCTACCTCATATGCATCAACAGTGCACGTGCAACACCTACAAGTCAAGGCTCACACTTAGCTGAACACACAAACTCAGACATTCAGGGCAAATCTATCCGAGGGAGGGAAATTCCACTTTTTGGTGACCAGTGTTCTTTAACCATCGTCTCTGAATTGGAAGAGAGCCAGAGGAAGAGGAGATTCAAACCACACCAGCAGTCTGTATCTGCCATTTGCTCCTTCACAATAACCACCTCCAAAGCATTTCACTTTCTTGGTTTTCCCCTGGATCACTGAAGTCAGAGGAGTATGAAATGATTCATGCTGTGCACGGCCTACTGTGAGACACTGGAAACCAAGCATGCTGTTGCATGTTTATGAGTGCGTGTTTAAGTGTGTACTTGTTACTCGTATCCATGACAAAATGGGATTTGTCTCAGCGGAGAGCTGGAACATCCTCGCCTTTGCTAACCATCTCTCTCACGCACACATGAGCACAATGCGAACATAATGAGCTTCAGCAGAAACAGATTCTCTCACTTCAAGGAATAAAGGAGAGCCGTATGGAGACAGCTGGAAAGAAATGGAAACTCAGAGAAAATGAGAGAAATGAAGAAACTAATGGTTGATAGTAATCAAACTGTGAAGTAAGAGAAAAATACAAGAATGGGTTAAAAAAAATATGACCCTGAATGAGCAACAGCACTGAAGGACAGTCCAGAGCCTCCAGAGGTCCAGCTTGGCTTGTTTTCAACACTTAGGATCAACAAGCGCACCACCTGTGCTCTGCCTCCCCTCATTCCACCTGCTGAGATCCTTGCTGATGCTGATCAAGAAAATGGGGACAGACAGAGCCCACCATGCAGCAGGGGTGTGATCTAGTACATATATCCAGCAGAGAAAAGTCTCCCAAATATGCGGACCACATTGTCCCACCAGACAGCATTCGGTTACTAGTCCTGTTCTTTATTTGGTGGCAAAAACTCAAGTGTATTTATCCCCAAACAACAACCTGCAGAGAGGACTGACAGGGAGCAGACAGGTACACTGTTCAGGGAGAGACCAGAGACATTTAAGAAGTTAACCTAGAACATACAGTAGGTGTGTCTGCATCAGCCGTTTCTGCCCTGAAAGCTTGAAGCTGCTGTGCAGAGCGTTTGCTGTAACTGTAGGCCCGGTACAGCTTAAATTACAGATGCAGCTCAGTTACAAAAACACAGCAGCAGAACCCCTGGAGGGTCAAGCTGAGAGTCAGAGACACAATATGGTGCCAACATTAGTATGGTGACAACAAATTCATCAGAAACACTGTCTTTGTATCAGGTGAATGAAAAGTAAGAGAAAAAGGTGGCACAATGTGCTGATTAAAGCTTGGGTGTTTCCAGTGATGTAAAAATGTCAGAGTAAACGTCCATGGCTGGCACGGGTTATGTTTTGCCCTGCAGGTCTGGCAAAGTAAATACACAGTAATGCTGAGGTGAGAGAGAATACAAGGCAGACTGACTGTCAGCACTGTGCCTTAATTACTGTCTCCATCTCTCCAGTGAGCGCTATTCCCTGACATTCATCCCTTCTTTTCCTGTAAGAAATCCTCTTCGGCACAAGAGCAAGACTCACTTTTTAGACACCCTGTAATCCCTGTGATAAATTATGTTTATGTTGTAATCCATGCTGAAAGGCATTTTATTGTGTCATGTCTTGGTGCTGACTTATTGAAAATACTTTATGTGGTTTACAAACAGTACAGATGTAATACTAAGTGTAACATTGCTGCTTCTTTCGCTCTCCCTCAGACTGCTAAGGTTGAAAAAAGTACAGCAAACAGACAGCTTTGTAACAAAGAACTGTGATGCACCACATAAACCCACTCTGAAATGGTTTGAGGATTTGGAGGGGGCTGACAATAAGGACCAGCAGTAACAGAGCGGCTTAATAAACAACTCTTGACACTCCCAGTTAGTTAAGCAGTAGCTTTTCACTGTAATAATCAACCAGGTGAGGTAATAAATCTCACATGGCCAACTATCTGCTCCCTCTTTCATGTCCTCCTTTTAACCCACAGAAAGAAGTTCCAGTTAATGCTTTGTTATCCGTTGTCTTGTCCAATCTACACAATGATCTTGAGCAATGATGTTGTGACAACAAATGGCTGGTTGTTGCTTGTTGTGTAAGCTCTACTCATGCCTTCCTGACCACGTGACACGGTTAAGGGCATTGTGGGAGATAAAACACCTGAATTGAATCCCACATATCTGAAACTCATGCAAACTACAATGTTATCCAATCCGTGTGAGAATTAATCATGTAAGATGAAGATGTTGTGTTTGTGAAGGTTATTACAAAGGTTTTAAAGATCTTCCTTGCTGTGGTATTTTTAAGCTCCCTATCACTATATCACTACTATTACTTAAAAAGTTCATTTCATTGATAATTCACTATCCCTATTACTACTGTAGAACACAGAGTCCTTTTCAAATACACCCCAACATGTCAATAGTTATTTTGAGTAAGAGGAAACACCTGATGCCCACTCTCAGACACTTCCCACCTGTGTGACCTTCGCATGGCCACTGGTGACATTGTCATCCATCATGTGGTTTCTGGATGGTGTAACTCTTACTCAGCCGGTGTTATCATTGTGATTGATCTAATTTAAAATGATGGATCTGCCAGGTCTAGACTCAGAAAAATCTACCTCATCATGTAGGTATTTCTACAGTGAAATCAGGGACTACACACACTCTAGCGTTTGAGGTTTCCTGGTTTAACTCAGACAAATTAAATCCTGACGGTAGAAGTATTTCTTCTGCTCCAAAAAACCTTTAAGTTGTGTTTGACTGTGATCACAATGAGTTCTTCAGATAAACCTGCATCATGTAGACTTCAAATCTCCTCCTGCAGGGATTTGAGTTGTGAAACGTGTATGAACCACTTAGAAATGTCATTAAGCTACACGGCTAACACTTCTGTCGGTGTATTAGCTCCATAGTGTGTGTTGTAAAGCACCGAATTAGGCTTTTGATCATAAAAACTCAAGTTATAATGTACCAGCCACTTAATGTAAGAGAAAACAGATAACTCCTACTACCTCCTGCTCTGATAAATGTGATGTAAAGTGTGAAGTAGCCGTGATGTCGCATCATCACTGTGGAGAGGAGCAGCGGAGAAGTCCATTCACCGGAGCTGCAGTTTTTCTGACTGAGCCGATGTGCTTATTGAATTAGGAGCGAAAACAACCCCGCTAATTAAAACACATGTTATTCAACATTATCTCGTTTTATTTTTCGATTCTTCAGGGGACAACAGACAACACATGAGGATATATTTAGACCGCGGCGTGAACAGGTTGGGAAATCCAGCGAGCTATGACAATCTCCTGTGGCATGGGGAACATCTGCAAATGGTGAATGGTGAACACGAAAACACGGATGATAGACTTACCTCGTCGGTTGAATATGTATCCGGTGTCCGAGTTAATTCCTCTGAGGTTATATTGTTGAATATGAACGGTGATTGAATAAAGAAGTACACAGTATACACGTCTCTTGTCTGCCGCTTCCTCTGCCTCAACTAGTATTTCTGACTCTGGGCGGAACTACACGCTGCGTCGAAGACACCGCGAGCAGCCAATGAGAGGAGGAGGAACACTCCACAGATAGGACGAGGAGGCAGGAGGTCTCACTCTGCTCCCAAATAACATGCACGACACTCTGCTCATGGGGGAGAGGGATTCTCACTGTCTTTACAGTAAACCTTCGAGTGTATTTAAACTTCGCTTATAACAAAGTAAAATGTTTTGAGCAGAGGACCATTATCCCAGATCTGGTTGAGTGGCTCGGTAAAAAAAAGACGTAGACCACATGACTGAGAGCCAGTGGTGGACAGTAACACAGTACATTTACTTGAGTACTGTACTTCAGTACATTTTTTGAGTATCTGTATTTTACTTGAGTATTATTTTTTGGGGATACTTATTATTTTTACTCCACTACATTTAGAAGACAATTATTGTACTTCTACATTGTACACTACATTTCTATCAATGATCTAGTTACTCACTACTTTTGATTTGAAGTCAGCTCATGAATTTCCTTCTCTTTTCTGAACTCTGATCCCTAAGACAGTAAACTGTGTTTGTCTCAGTGGTTTAGTCATACCTGTATATTGTGTTCTCCACGGTTGAACATGGAGCAAACACAGAGCAAACTTCACTCAGATCAGGCAGTTCATTTAGAGATAGTAATGATGGCTATAATTCTCCACCTGAGCACCCATGTCCATATCTTCAGCCCGTGTTAGAGGTTTTTAAAATGAAGAATGATACGTATGGTTTGAAATGTTCTCCCTGTTTCCCACTCTGCCCAAATATACAAACATTCACTGTCTAACCTGAGAAAGCGTGTTGAGCTACGTAACATTTTTTTCATTCAAGATGAACATTTCAAACTAAGTTGTCTGTGCTTGGAGTAACTTAGTTTCTGTTTTTATTCCATGGTCTAATTTTTAGAGATTTCAAGTAATGTTTTCTAAATAAACATAATGTAACAGAATGCACTCCTATGTATTCTTGACTGCACTCGTGCTTTGTGAAATACAATGTTTTGAGATATTTTAAAAAGTACTTTGAATACTAAAGTATTTTTAAAAGCAAGTACTCCAGTCCTTTAACTCAAGTAATAATTTGACTGAACAACTTTCCCTTGTATTGGAGTAATATTTGACCTAATGAAGCTGTGTACTTTGTCCACCACTGCTAAGAGCACACACTCACTTTGAGTGAGAGGTGAGATATTTTAATTTACTGATTACTTTTTACAATAAAGGGATTGTGTTTGTTTTTCCTTGAATACAAATGGCTCGTGTTTGGTGAATTGCCCAGTGAGGCACTCTTGAAATCAAGAGGTACGTGTTGTTTTGACACTGTACAAGTGAATTAAAATTTCATTTGCCCCGTTCTGGCACATGATTTGGCTCAAATTTGGGGGATTAACCGATTAGGATTTTCCATCAAGTTTTTGTATTTCAATCTGATGATGTAACCTCACAAATCGGCTATCCAAAAAAAAAAGAAAAATAATAATAATCACTTCAAAGTATGCACGCAATCTCTGTTTTTGATGTTTTCTAAACCCAGAAAAGCTTCCCTTGACCACACAGGTCTTTACATTTTAGCTTAGTTCTCTTCATGAACAGCTCCATGGAAAGGAGGCTGGATGCCTCACTTGCTCATATTTCAGCAGGAAATCCTTCAGCAGTTTCTAGTTAGTCACTAAGTCACAAGTTCATGCCTTCAGCTTCCAGACTATCCCCTTTACTGTCTGAATATGTAAGAGATCAAATATTGCACAGGACATATGTTGCACTAAACTGTGGATACACAGGATTAAAGAGGAATTTAAAAAACACCAGCACAGCAGACACACAATGAAACAACAGCAAATGATGTCCATAGTGAATAGTAACAATGAGTTTATTCATGTACCAGCAAATGTTTGCATTGTTTTTACATTTCCCTGCTTCTAAGCCAGACACTTACAGTACAGAAGCATACAACATCTGAATTATAAGAATGTTTTCAATAAGAGGAGCACATTTTGATTAACATATTTACAACCAAAATACAGTAAATTAAAAAAAAGAACAGAAAAAATAAATTTATTAGTCTTAAGTATCATTTGTAACTTACAAAGTACAATAATCTAGGTGAAGGAAAACAAGTACACATTACACTCTTTAGAGAAAGGTCAAGTCTACAACAACAACAATGCAAAGAGTAAGTTTAAGTAAGTGATACAGTAGTGACGTATGAAGGTTAACTAATAAAACTGGTACACTGATGAGGACTTGCAGAAAAGAAGGAATACAGGTCAGACAAAACAGAAATCACACTTGACAAAGTCTGAAACTGAAGAGAAGACTCCTTTGATTCCAGACAGAAATAACTTCACAGTGTAGTATAAAAAAAACACTGAGTATGCCAAAAACAGAACAATGTATTTGAAGAGACTGTTGTTCAGTCACATTACATACAGGATGTCTTCAAGTAACTGTCTGTCCACACCGGAGTGAGAATTTTAATGCAGTATGGTATGACAAGAGACAAAAACAGAACTTTGGGACGCTTTAACGCAAAACAGCAACTCTATGAAAACTTCTTTCGAGAACTATTGCAAAGGGGCTGTGTAGTTTCAGGAACTTGGTTGCAATTTTGAGTACAAAGCTTCTGCATGTAAAGCACTGTGTACTAAGAGAGACAGGGCAACCTTTAGCAGTAGCTTCATACAAAAGGCATTCATAAGGTTAAAGTTGCATGGGAACCATAGAAGTGTAATCTGGTCCTAAGGATTTTCTCCTGCGATTAAGAGGTTACTTTTTGTGTTTTATCCTGATTTAAAATGCTGACCTTCCATTAGTCTCCATATAAATGTCATACATGAAACTTTCTGGCAGCAGCATTGGATTCACCCACACACAACCTTTAAAAAAAAGGAGAAACAGCAGCTGATGTCAGGCCAGAGGGAACATACTGAACGATCTGAGTTATATTTGCAGCCAGAATCCAGTGAGCTTCCCTTCCTCCGCTGCACTCATGATGCAGCTGCATGGGACTGAGGCTGCTGCTGCTGTTCTCTGGCGCCCTCATGTGGAGCTGTACAGAGAGATCTGCTGCACCTTCCCCAGCTGTGTCAACAGCCGTTTCATGCGGTGTTTAAGCTGAGGCAGACGGGCCAGGGGCTCAGGAGGTTCCAGCTCCCCTGTGTAGTCCAGCCAGCTCTCCAGCACTGAGGAGGAAGAGCAGGAGGAGAACCAGAGGTGAGGCTATGACAGTGTTTTTTGTTACCCTTTTCACTTTCTTCATAACCACACCCCACCTGGGAAAGTCCAGGTATCATGCATCCTCAATATTAAGATTATTCAGGAACGTTTAACAGAAATAACAACATACGAAACCTGATTAAAGCCTTTACTACGTCAATGTAAATGTAGGTATAATAACATTTCACTTTGCAACCATGTACTTACTGTCTTCAGGAGGAAAGGCAAGAGACCCATCAAAGTAAGACTCAGCTACGGCTAACATCCTCCGTAGCTTTAATAGTAACCCTTCATTCAAATATCACCCATACTCACAAGCCAGAGCTGTGTGACCTCATCTAGTTAAACATTGTTGGACAGAAACTTCATATAGTCCTAAAGTGACAGAGTTGACTGCTAACACGAGTTTGCTCTTTTAGATGTATGAATGATTTAGGCAGGCATCATTACCTCTTTAAAAAACCTTTGGATCATTTGGGGTAAAAAAAAAAACCTTCCAAGTTAGTTTATTAAGCAAATGCCACTACAGGTCTTACCATCCAGCTCCCTCTCAATGAAGTCCATCCTGTGTGAGACCTCATCCTGGACTGCATCTATGTGATCCAGCAGGTTGATCTGCCTTTGATTATGCTGCTTGCTATTGTCTGCAGCCTCTCCGGGATCTCTTCCACTATCTTCCCTTGTGTCAGCCTGGGACCAAGAGCCACTCATCAAAGCCTGGAGACATTTAGGTTCAAATGATCAGACAACATTTTCATTTGAAACAGTGTTAGACCTCAATCTACAAAAGCTTCTTAAGAAATGAATGCACATTATTCCTTCTCATAAGAGATAAACAACCAAAATAGTTACACCGTGACCAATGTTCAAACATAACTAGGCTAAAACTTCAACTCATCTGAGCACCTCAGATTTAATGTTGTTTTAGCAATTTACATACCACTGAGATTGTTCCTGCTGACAAGGCATCAGGTTTCGGATGCAGAAAATATAATCGTGGTTGCAACTTTTGCTCAAATAATATAAGTTTGAGTTAATGATATACTATGCAGTGAAACATCAGAGCTCAATGATGAAAATATGGCAATGTTGTGATAAAGGTTTACATTTATAGTTATCAAACAAATGTCTTTCAGTGTTTGAGTTTCAATCCCCAAAATAATTAGGTCACATGTCCACCCTCAATTTCTGGTGTACTAATACCAGTAATGCAGACTTTGTCATGTTCCTTCACAGATACTCCAAAAATTAAACAAACAAGTGACTTGTTGTAGTTGCATGCAGGGGAATCAAGTATTAAATGTAACCACAGTTTACCCGTTCAACAAATAAAAGAAACGTGGAACACAGGGATCTGATGTTTACAATGTGTGCTCCATCTTAAGAAAACTCAAGTCAAGTGCTTCAGGGGTTTAGTGTAAGTTGATGCAAATGCAAAGGTCATAAAATCTGTGTCTGCACCACAAAGAAACACAACTACCTATTTCAACCACTAAGTGCAGTCTGATGAGTGTGTGAAGGCCAAGATGGATAACGTCACTACTCCCCACATCCAGTATCAAGTCATTTCCATAACAGCAGTTCACAATCCACCCGACTCCCTGAGTCAGACTTCAATTACCGCTGCAATTACACTGTTGGCCAAAGATGTGTGTCCCATAAACTGTGAGTAATGAGGGCTCCAGGAAATTTGTGAACACATTGAACAGAAGATATGCCATCCTGTCACAAAATTATTTCTCCAACTTGGCACGACCTGCACTGTGTGCAAAATGAGAAAAAGATATGAATATCACAGCTGTGGAGTGCTTTGAAACTACTACTGATCCATGGTCGAACAGAACAACTGAGTCGTATTTAATCCAGGCAATTCCACTGGACGAGACGCAGGTAGAGAACCATATTTTTGGTCTTAGTTTGAGCCAAAGATTTTATTTTTTATAGATTATTAGCCAGGTTCTGTTATCTAATTGAGGTCAAAAGTTTATGGTACAATTTTATTTACATTTTGCCGATAGATGCACCGAGTTCAGGTATAGAACATACTTTGAAGTCATAGCTTGATGTCAGAGTGTGCACCTGAGCAGGAATGCTCTGTCACATATTTGCACTGAAAGCATTTCCCTTTTCATTCAAACATGAAAGTACAATGTAAAAACAAACAAAAACATCCCAGTCTTTTGTGGAATGAAGCCTCACCTTGTTACACGTCCCGGCTGATTTGGGCTTGTCTGTCTCCAGCAGGCTTCCATAGCGCTGCTCCCGCTCCAAAAGTTCCTCTGTACTTCTCATGCTATCCTCAAGCTCTGAGCCCTGTCTGGTCTCCACCACCAGCCTCTGCTCCACAGCAGGGTAATATGCTCGTGGTTTCTGGTAGCAATGTTCACTGGTAATGTACGAGTCCTGGAAGGATGGGAAGGGGGAAGAAGAGCAGGATGACGAGGAGGAAGCCGCTGTAGCAGCCTTGCTAAGCTTCTCCAGAGCATTAGACATCAGAATTTCGCCTCGGCTCATGTCCTCGTCAGGAGTCACGGGAGACGGAACTGCGTCACTGCCACGACATGAGTCAGAGCTGATCCGGGACCTCTCCAAGTGCTTCCATGGCTGCCTCCACAGCTGCAGGTCAGGGTGAGTATTGCTTCTGAAGAGCAAGCACAAAAATCTAATTAAAACTCAGCTGTCTTGATTTATATGAACAATTAAAACAATTGTTCCATCATGATCCACATTTCAGTACAGTACATCAGTCTGCAGTCACTTCATGCAATCTCTTTGGACTCACTGTAGGACGCTCATCTTGAGCTGCAGCCCATTGAGGATCTCCACCACGTGGTGCACGTCTCCCAGCAACTGGTGGGTGGTGGTAATTTTCTTGCGTTTTGGTGGGAGTAGTTCTCATCCAGGAAGGACAGGCCGTACATGTGACCATTGCTCAACCACTCACGATCATACCAGTAACGCAGACTCTGCCTCTGACCTGGAATGATAACCAATTTGCAATAACATGTTACCAAACAAATAACCATTATAGATCATGGACTGTGTAAATAATGAACGTAGTATCCGTGATGTCACCCATCTGTTTCTGAAGCGCTGTTTTGAAGCCAATCGTCGGCGGGGGCCATATTGGACGTGCTGAACTCAACATAACTGCTGTCAAGCTAGTGTGAGGTAAAGAGGCGCGCTTTGAGCCTCCTACCCAACAGCTACAGTGTTCTTGTCAGTCAAGTCAGCTGTGCGTCTCATAATGGAAAACTTGTAATCTCAATATCTTCGGAATTGCAGTGTTATGAAAAATTCACCCCCCGTACAGTGCGTGTCGATTGAGAAATAAGCTGTCCAGACTACACTTGTCTTTTGTACTAGGCTGTAAACATGCTTATTTCTGCTGTAAAGATCGTCTTTTTTGAATGGATGTGTATGTGGTTTCCGTTACTTCCAGAGCTAGCCTCAAGCGGACACTCCAGATACTGCAGTTTTTATCACTTCCGCATTGGCTTCAATTCTGGGGCCGGAGGTTGCTGCTTGGTAGAGATATGTGTTTGTTGGCTGTGAGGTTTGCAAGATTATGGTCTACCACTTTTGGATTAAAGGACGGCAAGATCGTATTGGTTAAAAATTGGGGAGTCCACATGCAAAGGCAATGTGAACACAACACCAGACAGCACAGAAGAAAACACAGCTGTACAGCATGGTGCGCGCTATGTGCTTCACATGTTGAGTCAGGCAGGTCTAACCCACAACAAGACACAGTCCCAGTGCTGTTTTGTAGAGCTTTCTCCTTTAGCTACAAACAACTACTGCAGAATCACACCGTGTTCATTTTCTACAAACAGTGTGGACACAATTAAAGGCCAGTTTCATTTAGCTGTCGCCCTGCAAAGGCTAAATATGACCAGCAGTGTTTAGGCCACAGTACAATAGTTCCTGCTCATTCTGTTATTATCAAAAAGGCAATAAAACAGCATCATGATGTAATGCAATGTTAAATAGTTATTTAAGAAAGCTCTATTGTCCCACTATTCACTCGAGGCCAATTTTCAAACGAACAATAAGCAGAAAAACACGAGTTATTTGATGTCAACAAACTAAATGATGACTGTGAGTAAATTACAGATATGTGTTGGTGATTCATCCTCACCTGGTGGGTCTCTGCAGATATAGCAGGTGTATTTGTCTGGTACGTTGTCCTCTAGCAGGCCCATGCAGGTGCCATGTTGCCAACACAAACAGTCTTCACACTGTGGGAAGGAGGATTATTATAAATATAGGTTTTGTTGTGAGTGTAACATGAAAAAAAAGACCTACTACAGTCATTATAAAAAGAACCAGCTCACCTGAATCATGAAGTCATTTTCTTCCTCCACCTCACAGATACATCGAACAATCTCTTGGTCACTTGTGTCTACAGCCCCTGAGTCGATACTCAAGGGAGGCGTGGTGATGTCCAAATCAACCCCGAAGTCATCGTCACTCCACCCACAGCTGTCAGTGGACCAGTCGCTGATGCTATCATCATCTACAGGAACAGGGATAAATAGAACTCATGTTTTCTTTATGCTACATCTCGTCAGGATCTAGCTGTTCCTTGGGAGATTCAGACTAAGTAATTACTAAAACTTCTAGCTCTGTTAATACTCTTTGCTAAGTGTGTCAGACTATGTAAGTTCAAAGGAATGGTTTTGAGAATACAATGAAGCAAGCCATGGAAGCAGACAAAAGCTCTGGATTCAATCAACCAATGCTTAAACTACCTTTGTCTTTGTGACAGCACTCAGTTTAATTCTACATGTTCGATGTTGTACCACAAAGCAAGGCTAACAGAGAGATTACTGTTTTATGGTTATCAACTTAGTAAAGTCAACCAGAGTCTCCTGAGCTAACTTAAAAGGGGAAGAGTTACAAAACTGGGCTGGACAGCTGCTTATTTAACTAAGAGCAAGGCTATATCTGACTACATTAAGGTATTAAATAAAATAGTTGTAAGATATATACATAAGATAAGTAGTACAGTTTCCTATGAGATTTCCAAGCAGACTCCTACACAGTTTCTTATCATGAAAGTAGTAAATGTGCAGGGCTATCTGTATCCATCATTATATTTTGTACACTGCTCTGTTTATCTTATTGGCTCTGGAGCAGGTATGTAGATGTTGTCACTTCACCGTGTTCCAAATTATTATGCAAGTTGCATTTTTGGGAATATTTTGAAAACTATGTTAACAGTCTTTTTCAAAATTTGTTAGGAAATCAGATAGTGAATATATTTCTTCAACTGTGTGGTTAAAATTATGCTTTCCCCGGCTGTATTTTTAAATAATTGTAGAATCTGCAGAAATGAATGTGCCAAATCATTATGCAAGTTGGTGATAAGAGCATATAACTTGTGAAAATTAAAACCTAGGCACCATTTTAAACATTCTGTTGATTGAAAATAATAATATTTACTACAACTGTATTCAAACTTCAACAAAAACAACAGTTTTCTTTACATTTGTATACAAAATAAAACTGTTAATGTCTTTAAAATATTTCAAATTCAAAGTGTTTCTCAAATGTCAATATAACCTCCTTTCTTTCAGTGAGGGTCAGAGGTCACTGGTAAACTGATTTAGTGAGGTTTCTGATGACTTCTCTGCTGACACTGTGTGCTGCACATTGTATGGCTTTCCAAAGAGGCTCTTTTGAGCTGTATTTCTTGCCATTACTGTAAATTATCTCCTTATTATTGACCACAATTTCTCAGTCGGGTTGAGATCGGGCGAGCAGGCAGGCCAGTTCATGAGGCGATCCTCTTTAAAGCCCTGAGATGTCATCCTGTCCTGGGAATAATGTGAGGCATGTGACGGTGCATTGTGCTCATGCATGAACACTAGCATCTTTTTCACTTAGCTGAATGTCTTTTCCTCCATGGAGGAAAAGTCAAAAGAGGATCACCACATGAACTGGCCTGCCTGCTCACCCGATCTCAACCCGATTGACAACGTGTGGTCAATAATAAAGGAGATCATTTACAGTTATGGCAAGAAATACAGCTCAAAAGAGCATCTTCTGAAAGCCATACAAGGTATCTTTGTACACACAGTGTCAGCAGAGAAGTCATCAGAAACCTCACTAAATCGTTTACCTGTGACCTCTGACCCTCACTGAAAGAAAAGGAGGTTATATTGGACATTTGAGAAACACTTTAGATTTGAAATGTTTTAAAGACATTAACAGTTTTATTTTGTATACAAATGTAAAGAAAACTGTTGTTTTTGTTGAAGTTTGAATACAGTTATAGTAAATATTATAATTTTTAATCAATAGAACGTTAAAATGGTGCTTAGTTTTAATTTTTCACAAGTTATATGCTCTTATCACCAACTTGCATAATAATTTGGCAAGCTCATTTCTGCAGATTCTACATTTATTTAAAAATACAGCCAACTTACTTTGAAAAGCATCATTTTTACCACACAGTTGAAGAAATATATTCACTCCCTGACTTCTTGACAAATTTGAAAACGACTGTTGACATAGTTTTTAAAATATTCATAAAAATGCAACTTGCATAATAATTTGGAACACGGTATATTTTGTATCTCTGTACAAAGTAAAAAAGTGAGGTAACCCTGAAAACCCAGAGTAACACCTTAAGTACACCCACTAACCCAAAATCTTGCTTCATAGTACAGGTACCAGGTCTGATGTAGCTCAAACTAAACAAAAAGCATGACGGATTGAATCCAGAAAGAATAGAAATGAAGAGAAGAGTAAACCACATACAGTCACACACCTAAGCTGTCACACACAGGCACAAAAATACCCACCATCCACATGTATCTGCTCTGAGTAGCTGTATCCTGGCCTGCAGGGGTAGGCATCAGGCTTGTGATAGTGTGAGGGGGGGGATTTGATTGGCAAATTCAATTTGGACTGAAGACCCAATACTGAGATGTCAATATTCTCCTCACTACCTGTGTAGTCTGGTAATACAGGGAAGGGGGGGGAAGCAGATGTAGAACAAAATGTCAACTTTGAAAAATGCTAAACAAATGCCCATCAGGGGGTGAAAAAAATAAAACTGGCACAAACAAACTTGGACAAATAATAGACTCAAGAACAGGCAGGGAAATCAATTTGATCAATTCGTACTGGCCTGTATTTCAGGCCTTTTAGTGTTAACAAATATGGAAGGTTCAGCTATACATTTGCCCAAACCAAACATAATATACAGACATGTAAATGCAACCAGTACATTAGGTGATTTGTGTTTTGACTGCTAAAATAAAACCTGGCTTTTGATCTCCAGCGCCGTCTGACTCGTGCTATGTGAGAGAATATGCAGGCTATGATGTTCAAGAGATGAGCATTGCCTTTGATCGACATAACGCAGTGACAGATGTGACACTTCTCCCACACACAAAGGCTTAGCCACCACACCAAGAGGAGTGAATGGAGTATTTAATGCTTTGCAGGCTAGTCATTTTCACTATGTCACAGTAAGTGCACATGCAAAGCAGCAGATATGCAGGAGGGGGGAGCAGAAGACAGAGCCCCTTCTTACCAGACTTGGCTTTCTTTTCTTCTTCTTCTTCTTTAGTTTAATGCGGAGGAAGTCCTTCTGTTTTGGTTTCTCTTTCAGTTTGTCTTTTAATGACCCTGTGAATAGTTGAGGGACATGGGTTGCATTTAATGAGTGAATTAGGTAATCTCCATGCTTATCAAAAAAAACCCTCAGTACTGCCTGACACTCACCAATGTCAAAACCACTCCTGCCTGAGTCCTTGTCCTGCTGATGACATCCGTTCCTGTCCAGCTGGTTCTCCTTGCTCTTCTCCCTCAGCAGTGCCCTCTGCTGATGACCCTGAGTGTTGACGACAGGTGGGGCTGATGTGCGTCTGCCGGCAGTCTTCACCTCGCCACGGGGGGCTGTGCCAGCTCCAACAGAGTCTGGGAAAAATCAGAGATGAGTAAATATAAGTTAAAATTTCAGATACCGTGGCGAGGCTCAGGGTGTGACATGTACATTGCAGCAAGTACTTGATTTCTGGCATAAGTATGTGATTTAATTTCCTAACTGTATTGTTGCACAACGCGTATTTGGTTTGAGCTTTGCAGAAGTAGCAGCTGAATTTGATCCTTAAGTCCTGTTATGTCATTTGGGGGGGGGGAAGTGAAACTAAAGAGAAACTCACGCATAGAAGCAGAGATGGTCCGCCTTCTTCTGGGGCCCTCCATACCAGTGCCGCCGACCTGTTTGTCAGAGGCCCTGGTTTGTATGCTCCTGGTGGGGCTCCGCTCTCCCTCTAGAGGCTGCTCCTCGCCGTGATAGTATTTCATGTGGTAGTGCAGCAGCTTGGCCTTACGGAATGACTTAGGGCAGCCAGGAGCGCTGCACTTAAACGGGTTGTGGTCGAGGTTGATGGACAGGACGGGGGGAGGTTGGTTTTTGATCACTCTGTACACTGAAACAAGGAAGAACATATAGGACTCGTCAAAAGGAAGAACATCAAACAATGCAAGTGATGCCTGTAGTTGTTCAATTGAGCTTTCATATGCGCTCACGTGGTTCTCTGCTGAATCTGTTGGGGTTGTGGAAACCCTGTTTCCTCACCGCTATCAAAGACAGAAGAAAGACAGTTTCAGTCTTGAGGTAGTCAGATTCTATACACTGCTATATTTCTTCACAACGCTGCAGAGCAATTCGAGTCATTAACACTTACGTTTCACAGGCTGGGGAGGTGGCACATCTGCTGAAGCCTGTGAGCTTTCTGGTTGGACGTTTGGCTTCTGCTCCACTGTTCCATTAGATTCAGTGGTTGTCATAGTGACAGACACCTGCTCTGGCTGTGCTGGCAACTGAGTATGCAACTCTTTGTATGGCTTAGGCAAATCTGTATATGGCTTTGTTTCACTTCCTTCTGTTTCCATCTCCTCCTCCTCCTCCTTCACCTCTTCATTGAGGTGGCAGCTTTCCTTGTTTTGTTCAGAGTCTTCTTCAACCTTCACCCCGTTTGTGAGTCCTGTCTTCATCTGTAGATCCCTGGGCTTGTCCTCATCTACCTGCTGCGACATTTCTTCTTCTTGTTTGATAGTCGTTGCAGCCTCTACCTCACCATTTGTCTTCTCGTTCTTCTCATTTACTACCCTTTCTTCTCGCTCCTCGTCCTCACTGTTGCTCTCCTCCTCCTGGTCAGAGGTGCTGCGTCTGGCTCGCTTGTTCTTGGGTCCTCCGTTCTCCTGAGGCCTCCTGTCTCTGCGATTTGGAGCCCTCCTGACCATGTTCCTTTCAGATGACCGAGACTTTCCTCCACCAACACCACCTCTCTGTTTGTCGACAGGACAAGAGGGCATTAGGAGAGGAGAAGAAAATGGCGTCGTAAGACATGATTGATGAAGGATCAAGAATACATAGAGACAATGCAACAGAGTACACAAGACACAAGTCTGTTACCTCTTTAATAAAAGGCTTCACGTGTATCCCTTTTACTGTCTGGACAACTCCATCATAGAACTTGACAGTGTAGGATGCTGAGGGGAATGAGGGAGAGCTCTTTTATTGAAGTCAATATACAATATTTACACAACGGTAAAAGCATCAAGTGATAATGACAATTTGATCTGAAAATATGCCTGAGCAGGGAATTCAGAGAGAGGAAAGCTGGTTCTTGATTTTTTCTTTTGTTCTTGTTTTGAGAGATTCCCCATATTTACAGTTGTCTCTGTGCATCTGTCTACTTCTCTTTGCCCCGCCAGTGGCATGGAAAGCCATTTGGCTGTTATCAAATGTCATACATGATCCCAGTTTCCTTTCCAAAACACAACCTAGACTTTGATTCATATTCATTACAACGTGACTGAAATATACAACATAAAATCAACATATCAACTCTGTACCTGAACATTCTGAGATAGCTCAAGTCAAAGCTAGTACTTAAATGAAACACCTGAGTTTCTAAATACCCACCATCTTTATTGACAGAAATAACTTTAGCGGGGTAGAAACGGCAGTCAGACCAGCTGGCAAGCACCTTGTCATTCACATGAAAACCCTGGAGAAAGGACGGATACATTTGATCAGTTAAAGATACAATGTAAGCACATAATCAAAATCGCAAGAGAGGTTGATCTGTTAAACCCTGACAAAAGTGCAAGCACTGAGATTACATCTTATTCAGAAAGACATGAAGCAGTTCAAAGCAATAGATACTCATTTAGCTTCGGCAAATACAACCCCAGGTTTTGTATTTCAGCTTTTCTGACTGACTGATATGTAACATG